>NC_092668.1:6037500-6337500 GCF_032118995.1 Asterias amurensis | reverse complement strand
AGCAGGGGCTTGCACCCCTGGGGGGACACGAACAAGAAAGTGAGTGACGAATCCCGATGAATAATGCCAGTTTATTTGAGGATGAATGGAACGAGAGACTGCCGAGACCGAAATTAAATAAAAGCGTGGAATTAAAGGGGAGGACAACTTGGTAGTGGAGAAGGCGCGTCTACGGATTTGACAACAAAAGATGACTCTCACTCATTCTGTTGAATTTGTGTTCAATAAGGGTTTTAAGAATTAGGCTCCATTGAGAGTGTTTTCCATCAATTGTCTTTACATTAAGTTTAATAACAACACAGCCTCAAAATAATTATCAGCATAAAACCTCACTTGGTAATGAGTAATTGGGAGAGGTTGATGGTGTAAAACATTGTGAGAAATAGCTCCCTCTGAAGTGAAGTTTTTGATAGACAATTGTCTTTACATTCAGTTTAATAACAACACAGCCCGTGTATTTTGCAAAACACATTGTCAAAGTACCTCTTCAAATGTGTAGGCAAATACCCTGTGTATTGTACGGTACGTACCCATATGTACAATAAGTACACATAAAAACACAATGTAATGTACACTCAGCTGTCAGCCAAGTTTCAGCAAATTCTTCTGCTATTGCTATTAAAGTAAAATAATGACAAGCAGGGCACCGGTCATATCAATGCAAATCACATGGAATTTTGTCTCGGATAACCTCCTCAGCAATATTTGTCAGTGCTAAGCTTATAAATTTAGATAGCTTAAATGCACTGTACAACTCCCAGCCTCCAAACCCTTTGGCTTAAAAATATTCCCACAGATATTTTGAAAATGTTCTCTTAACATACTTCAGTAAGTGGCCTTCCTCTCTTCAAGATTCAAATTCCGTGGACTCGTGCCAACTTCTTTTTTGAACATACATGTACAGTACACCTTGGGATTTTGTCCTTGGTAAAGGACACATTCTCTGAAATTCAAGAGAACATCCTATTTCAGCAGGGTTTTAAAAGATGAGATTTCAGGAATTTGACAGTTTCTAAAAAGTACGAGGCTTGTGAACCTACGGTCCCCCTTATTCTAGACCCAGAACCTCCCAGATGTACCAGCTCAGTCATAGAGTTTTCACCAAACTCTTCGTAACTTAGGATTAATCTAAGGACTTAGGACGAGTTCAGTTCCGTATCAGAAGACATTAGGAGGCACATTGAACCCATCCTAAGTTAGGATGGGATACTCGTCTTAACTCAAGATAGGATTAATCCTAGCGTTTTGTGAATTTGGCTGCAGGAGATACAAATAATATGATCACCAGGGGCACAATGTGGACTATTTTTTTCTCCCTTTGGTGACTGTTTTTTACTTCTTTCCAGCAGGCTATTGAGATATGAAAAGACTTTCCCTTTAAGATCCCCCTATAAAATCAAACCGGTTCTCGGCTCTAGTGGTGTGTGTTTGCATCATAGAGTTATATTATAAGAACTAGAGGGCGCACTGGCCTACATACGTGACCCAAATTGCGCGCAGGCGGCCATTTTCTAAGTTGACAAAACAGCCATCTCACAGCGTGTGTTTGTGCGGCCATTTTGTAAGTTGAACAAAACAGCATCGCGTGAGCATTCAATAAAAACAACTCAACTGTGTATTTCATATTCACCGCGCGTACAGAATGGCGCACTTGTCATCTTGCGGTCCCGTTGCGTTTGTGCAAGCAGCATCACCAGTGCGCCCTCTAGTTCTTGCTACATATGTTACTCTATGGTTTGCATCATGTACAATGTAGCATGTGACAGGGTGTAATTCACTTGAACTCTACTGTGTGTGTGGGATTAAAGGAACACGTTGCCTTGGATCGGACGAGTTGGTCAAAACAAAAGCGTTTGTAACCGTTTTTTATAAAATGCATATGGTTGGAAAGATGTTTTAAAAGTAGAATACAATAATCCACACAAGTTTGCCTCCAAATTGCGTGGTTTTCCTTCTACTGTGCGAACTAACATGGTCGGCCATTTATGGGAGTCAAAATTTTGACCCCCATAAATGGCCGACGTATTAGTCGACGAGGTGAAAGGAAAACCACGCAATTTCGAGGCATGTTTGTGTGGATCATTGTATTCTACTTTTACAACATCTTTCTACCCATATGCATGTTATAAAAAACGGTTCCAAACGCTTTTCAAAGACCAACTCGACCGATCCAAGGCAACGTGTTCCTTTAAGGGCTACCACTACACAGTACATGTTTACATGTTGACCCAACACTGCACACAGAAATTGCCAAGGACTTCCAAGAATAGGCTTCAAGTCCATTTAATTTCCAAACCGATTTAAAAACAGGTTGCCAGTGATTATAAATCGAGAATTCCAAAAACAATCATTCACTACAAATTTGTCTGCAGATTACACTTTGTACAACAGCCAATGGTTTCCACATCTCCCTCATCCAGTTGAATGGGAAAAAAAGACATGAAGACACAAATACCATGCGAGAGAGAAATGATGAGCCCCCAACGTCACTTAATCACGCCCACTGATTGACGCTATGTACCCACGGAACAGGGCTTGTATCCATCACGGTGGTGACGAGAGCGAAAAAAGGTGCTCCATCAGAGAAATAAATCCATATCTCCAACTGAGCAAACCGAAGACAAATTATGAAAATCCGTCAGGACGACGCCATGGAGCAGTTGGCCTTAAAGGGTGATACAAGAAATAATTACGTCAAGTAATAAACCACAAGAAATAATTATCGGAGATTTATCAACTGAGAACCTCTTAAGATCTTAACCACACACATCTTAATAAGTTAATCCCCCGACTTATAAATGGTTTTTGTCTAGGGGGTATCAGGTTGTATGATGTAACTGTCTTTCACAGATGGGGTTTTGTTTCACTGTTTTCTCTTTCATTTTACCAATACAATATGTTGAGTGAAGGGTATGTACGTACAGTTTTGATACAACAAAATAGCTGCCATCATTTGTTTTCGCAATCAAGGAGATTTTGTCTAACAATCAGGGAGATTTATAGTGACATTGAACAGGCCTAAGAGAGGGGAAAGCTTTCTACGGTAACATAGTAACAAAGACCAGTATCAACACTTGATGTGACCCTACACATACATACATACATGTAATGTACCATGTGTTATATGTACATGAAATAATGAACCTGTGAAAGCGCAATCGGTCAAGTTGAAGAATGGAGTCAGGTGGGAAAGATCCTCAATTATTGCTTTCAAACATTAAATGTTTGATGCAAGATCAAAACCAATTGTTTTACACATTTCTCAACAACTTCTTTCGAGCAGAAACATTTCAAAGGGATTCCCACCATACACATGTACCATGACCACCTACAATGTTATACGTAACTACATGTACGTACAAAGGCTTGTGCATGATCTGAACATGTATTTCTACTCAATACATTACCATTGTTATGCACATCCTTTTTTAAATCAAAAGACATCAAATTGATACCAATACCATGAAGACTGATGTTTCAGTTGTCATTACTTTCAATGTCACTTTGCTATTTCTACGAACTGCCTGGTTTTTGGTATTGGGTATCACAAATCAATAATCAGATTCCTCTCAAGTGCCCCTTTAACTAGAGCGGGAATTGTTAAATTATAAATACACCAGCGGCACCCTCAAGCTCATTTGAAGGAATGAATGGAGATGAAATGTCAGTGTTTAGGCAGTGAGAAGCATGAGAAATCTCTGCCATTATTGACCAGCACATCACATTGTCCATGTGTTATTCAGCTTCAGGACAGAATGAAAAGACAGAGTAAGACATTTCAAAAGATTTGACTAATTTGTCTTTGGACAGCATGAGATGAATGTGTCTTTTTAACCCACCCACGCTGGGGAACAATGGCGTAGTCTCCCGAATTCTGTAGAATAAATAGCAAGACGAATACTCAAAGAACAATTCTACATGTACGTACACAGCAAAGTACATGTATGTACATTGTACATGTACCGGTAAACATGGCGTTACCGCAACCGGACCTGAATACAACAATGATGCTGTTTTGTTTTAAAAGATTCACGAACGTACCCTGTACATGTACATGTTCATGAACATGTAACACTGTTTCTGCATTGGTGAAGAAACACTTATGTTGCCACTTTTACCACAGCTACGAATGAATAAACTGTAGATTCAACAAAAGGGATTGTAACTTTGCATGCTGTTATCTACACATTTAAAGGAACACTTCGCCTTGGTCGAGTTGGTCTTTAAAAAGCGTTTGGAACCATTTGTTATAAAATGCAAATGGTTAGATAGATAATTTAAAAGTAGAATACAATGATTCACACTAACATGCCTTCGGAATTGCACCATTTGTCTTTTACGTCACGAAGAAACACGCTCGGGCATTTTTGGGAGTCAAAATTTTGACTCCCAAAAATAGCCGACCATGTTAGTTCGCATGTAAATGGAAAACCGTGCATTTTCGAGTCATACTTGTGTGAATCATTATATTCTACTTTTAAAACATCTTTCTAACCATGCATTTTTATAACACTGGTTCAAAACGCTTAACCAACTCATCTGATTCAAGGCAACGTGTTCCTTTAATGACTAAGAAGAGAGGTTTGCGGTAACACCATGTGACACAAAGATGCAGTCTCACAAACTCTGAAATATACTTTGCAGGAGTGATGTTAGTTGTTACCACATATGTACCCCTCTTACAAAATGAGATGTCATACAGTGCACCAGCCGTCGATTTCACAAAACTGTTCCTAACTTAAGACTAATCTTCGGACTTAGGACGCATCCCAGCCCTGCACTGTAGCTTGCAGACCTTAAGATAAATCTTAAGTTAGGGCGAGTTACTCGTCCTAACTCGATATAAGATGAGTCCTAACTCTTGTGAAATCGACCCCTGTGTCGCCTGCGACACATCATATACAGCAGGCGACCTTACCCAGAAAAGCTCAATTACATGTACCCCTACAGAAAGAAGTAGCACACCTAAAAGTAAACAATCACACACAATAATAGGATCCTGCCAGCCATTTAAGGGAGCTGGTCGGGTTCAGGGAAGGGTCAGGGCGGGGTCAGGGCAGGGGCACGGTCAGGGCAGGAGCAGGGTCAGGGAGAGGTCAGGGCGGGTCAGGGTGGGGTCAGGGCGGGGTTGGACATCATCAACTTAGAATGATAACATACCTGTGGATTGGTCAGATGCTCTCCGTCGTACCTCAGTTACAAAGAGTCTGGCAACATGGTTGGCAAATTGTAAAACATCTCCAAATTTATCCATCATTTCATGACCAGCGCTATTTTCAAAGACCTGAGAAAAGAACAACAAAGAGTCAGTAGGGTTAGTGTCTTTCATTGTAGGAATGTTCCCACACGCAATGAACTTTGCAGCTGACGTTGTCTCAATGGTTTTTAACTCTTTAAGGACACAATACAAAGCAACCAGTATAATTTCACTGCTAACTTAAAAGACACTGGACATTGTTGGTAATTGTCAAAGACCAGTCTTCACACTTGGTGTATCTCAACATTGCATAAAATAACATACATGTGAAAATTTGTGCTCGATCGATCGTCGAAGTTGCGAGATAATAATGAAAGGAAAAACGCCCTTGTGACACAAAATTGTGTTTCACATTTGTTGGATATTTTAAAAGAGAGTGTCCTGGACACCCAGACACCCCTCTGGCTAACACTTTGGTTTACTGGCCCGATGCTAAAATCACTGGCCTCTGGCCTATATAGTCCAAGGTGTCACAATCGAGCCCTGGTCTGTGAAGGGATTTTTAATGGCTATTTTATGTACTTGCTCTCAGTACGCAGGTGCTTGCCTACAGTGTCTGAGTGGTCAGAGTACATTCACTGGATTCACCGACGACAAAACGTGTTCGTGAATGTCAATTTGTACAATGAAATACTGCAAGAGGTACTTGGGTGAAGTACGGGTGATAAATGATAACATAAAATTATGCGCCCACCACGGAAGAAGAGAAAATGCCTTTTGAGAAAGCTTGGATGGAAGCTTGAGGCTATACCCCCTCCCCCTCCCCACCTTTTGCATTTAAATAACACCGCTCATTTTGCAAGCAAATGGTCCTTTGAAAAAGTAGAACAAATTAGTACTAGGGCTGGCCAACATTGCTTCTGGCTTTTGTAAAGTTTTCTTGCTTTTTAATAACCAGTTTGCTAACCTTTGTCAGTGCAAACAAAAATGGGATTGAAGTTAAAGTAGGAAGAATGTCATGTCTGCATTTGGTTAGACTTGATTCAAGTCCCTGTCCCGCATGCGGAACAGGTTTGGGAATGCAGAGCATCACAAAACAGTAGTTTCCTGGGGATGGCAGGGATTGCGACTTGAGTCATGTCTAGCATTTGGTTGGTTTTCAGCAGTCTGCAGCAGATACAGTACAATGTACTTCTTTTTTGTAATAAAAAAAGGGTTGACTTTGCCCGGTACATGTACTTCCTAAAGGGCTTATTAATTTTTTCTTAGAAAGGAACTTCAAATTTCTACTAGAACATTCCAAGCAGACATTCCAAAGGCCATGGTCGGGGCCATGGAGGTAACTGCTTGTTTACCCTGTTCGAAACACATAATGCATACATGTAGTGGGTATCATTCAGTCACGCCTGCACAGTGTGGCTTATTTTTAGTATTTTGCATCCAGGGTCTACAGATTTGAGTTTGATTTTGCTGAAGAATTGTTCATATTTTTAAAAAATTAAACGGATCGCTCTGTAATTAAGTTAGGGTAAACTCTTCAAGAGACATAATTTTTTTCTTTCTAATGCGCATCGTACATTGTACATGATCCCTTGTCCTCATTTCCAGTGGTATCCATGGCAACTTGGAGCCATGCTCTACTTCCATATTCTGCATACGCTTACATAAAATCATGTGTGAGGATACCGAGAGAGAGAGACACAACTGCATGTGGTGCTTATGCGCAGCCGATTAATTTAGATTGATGGGTCCACATGATAAAGTAACCTGAAGCGGAGACTAGCATTCTTTCACACCCTCCATCCTGTCCTGTCCCATCAGACCAATGACAGACAAATCGTGTTATGGACGAGAACGTGCCGCGGAATGTAACAGTGGAATATTACGGTCGGACGTCAACGCAGGGGGGAGACCCCCCTTGGCAAGTCGAGTCAAACCCTGAATGTTTCTTACAGTCGGCAGGCAACGCACGGATTCAACGCCTCATATCATCATCGGGCTAATTGTTCCTGCCATTGAGATTGTTCGATAGTAACGAAATTGTAACACGTCTGACCGAGAAAGACTGGCTTCTCTTTAGTTCCTTGAAATAATTACAGCGTTCTCTTTTAGAATAAAAGTGTTGTATGTATTGACATCTGTTTGACTAGACTCCATGTTTGTAAAAATGTAGTTTGTCTGTCTAGGCTGTCTTCTACTAAGCCTTGGCTTAATAAAGGCACTGAACACTTTGTCAAAGATCAGTATGCCTACATGTGTAGTACTTGAGTGTATCCCAACAAAAATAACAAATCTGCGAAAATTTTGTCTCAATTGGTCACCGAAGTTGCAAGAGAATATTAAGAGAAAAAACAACCAAGTTGCACAAGTTTGTATGCTTTCAGATGCCTAATAAAAGGCTTGAAGTCTGAATTTTTGTAATACTTGAGTGAGAAATTACCCTTTTTTCAATGAATCCTATGTTAATTTAGAGAGAGCCGTTCTGACAATGTTTTATACTATCAACAGCTCTCCAATGCTTGTTTATATACCAAGTAAGTTTTTATGCAATTATTTTGAGTAACTACCATAATTGTGCATTGCCTTTAATGTGACATCCTCACTCCCTTCCTTATTTTGTGCTTAAATTATTTGTTCTCACAATTTGAGAGAACCATTTTTTTTAAACTGAGCAAAGTACAAGATTTCACAACTACCCTTTAAGTCTGACACTAAGAAAATATTAATTTTCAAATCAAACTCTTCAATCATCAACTCGTGTCGCAATCCTCGCTTCTCCAAATATTAACACAAATCAAAGTGGGTTCTATCTCCCCCATCAAAATCGTCTGAAAGTTATTGTAAGCACTTGAAATACAATAAGAAGCCATGCTTAAAGGCACTGGACACCTTTGGTAATTGTCAAAGACCAGTCTTCTCACTTGGTATACATCGCATCGTCAATGTATATAACCTGTAAAAATTTGAACTCAATTGATCGTTGAAATTGCGAGAGAAAAAATGGAAGAAAAAGAGGTCTCCAAGTCTATTTAAATATTTTAGTGAGAAATTACTTCTTTCTCAACCAATAGTGTCCAGTGCCTTTGTCGTTGGACAGCATTGAGATGACGCAGTCTCCCGAATTCTAAAGTATTATCTTTTTTGTTTTAGAAAAACCACAAAAGGTTCCCAAGAAACATTTTTATAGGAACGGTACATGTAGCTCTGAAGAATACAATGTACACATAAATATTTTGGCACATTTGGCAGTTCCATACCTAGGCCTATAAGCCCTACAGTATTATCTTTGTGTTTTTAAAAGAAAAACCACAAAAGTTGCACCAAGAAATGTTTTTATAGGAACAGTACCATGTACAGTACATGTAGCTCTGAAGAATACCCGTACATGTATTAAAGGGTCTTTGTACTTTTTGTAGGACAAAAAACACAATGTACACAGTTTGAAGATAATGATAGTAGAAAGCTTCCCTGAAAATATTACTTGCTGAGGTGCTGTAGTTTTTGAGAAATGAGTAAAACAATGTCATGAAAATAATTTTCGACTCAATGATCATGAGACGAAAATTATTATAGCATGTAAAAGTGTATTTTCATGACATTGTTTTACTCATTTCTCAAAAACTACAGCACCTCAGCAACTAATATTTTAAGGTATGTATGCTTTCTACTATCATTGTCTTCAAACGGTGTAAGTTTAATGTAAATCTGTGGAGATTGTGTTTTGTGTTACAAAAAGTACCCAAATCCTTTAAATATTTGGCGTTAAATTGCAGTCACAGGTGGTCTGCCCTATTGACTTCATCAATCATGAATGCAATAAGAACTTTTCATGCATCAACATCTGTGATACAGAACAAATAATTAATACCCATCATGCTCAGTGCACTTTGTAATTTAGTTAACTTGTAACAGCAGTGTGCTGTATGTGTACCGTTTCATTGCCAGCATTGTGAACGGGCATTGTTTTCCGTTTTTCAATCCCCATGTGTACATGAACAATGATAGGGAGGTTTAGCTGCACGTTACGCGAACAACGTGAACGTGAACGGCAGAAAATTGCATTGTTTAAATCTCACGCTTGAATAGCATGTACATGTATCATGTACGTAAATTTACTGTTTTTCACGTCAGGTACATGTACGTACCTGCGCGCAGACGTCAAACTTGAGCATAAAAATGCTGTGGTGACGTCACCTACATACTGTGTAGAAACCACACATTTGTTTAAGTTCACGTTTCTGTGTTTGATCGCGTAACGTGCACCTTTACCTCGCTAATATTAACAATTATAATAATGAGGTTTTATAAAGCGCACATATCCCCAAAAGTGCTCAGGGCACTATTACAAAGAACTATAGTGGTTTATTTTATTGTTTTACTTAGCCCAAATTTTCTGCTAAGTAACGTTTGGGTGGACATCTTACCTTGCAGAAGAGAGGCAGCATCATGTAGAGTTTATCTTCTTGTTCCTTCTGCGTCAGCGGCTGCAACGTGCAACAAAGCTCAACGTAGAGCTTCCTCAAATGCATCAAACCCAGTGAGTTATCCTGCGTTGCAGCCGGGCTCCGCATAGAGCGGTTCATAATCCTGCGCATTGTATTCATCGTGGTCGATTGGGGGGGGGGGGGCTGACGGCCTGTCCAATTGGTCAGTTGGTCAGGGGGTGATGACAGGGGGGCTACATGGAAGATGGGTGATGGGCGTCACACATGGCTAATGATATTGGTTGTTACCTGTAGAAGAGAAAACATCACAATGAGTTGATCAATAACGTCTTGTAATTATTACATTAATTGTGTACATGATGTATATATGTTTTACCAGATTGTTGTTGTTGTGGTTGTTTTGTTGTTGTTGGGGTTTTTTTTTTGGGGGGGGGAGGGGGGGGGGGAGAAGCGTCCACTAACAATGAAACAAATTGTATGGCAGCTTCAAGTATCATAAAATTGGCACAAATGTGCCCTTTTTAAATATTAAACTGTCTGATTGCCAAGGATTGAGGACTTTGTGTCGATGGCTAAAATTGCTTTAATCACTTCTTTAGCCAATCATGTAACCAATCATTATAGCCATAAAGTCCAATTATTTTGGTGTTGAATGACAATTAGAAATTAAAGCGTGTGGTTTTTATAACGGCCTCGGTAATTAAGCGTCATTTTGGTTTCTTCACGTTACGTACTCAAAAGAATGGGTTGAGTAGTGGGGTGTGGCATGAGGAGTCACGTTGGTTCACACCACAAACAAGGCAGTAAAAAGCAAAACTATATATTTGTAAAGTGTTACATGTAGTTTTATGAAGAGATAGGACAATCCAACCGGCTTCTATCATGATTGAATCTCAAGGGTAATGAAAGTACTGTCCATTCTAAGCCGAAAATTCTGAGCATTGCCTGTCAAACAGCAAGTAAAATTGCAAGTATATCAAACAACTGTTATGTTTTAGAATAAGTTGTTAATGACAAAAATTACAAAAATGTTACATAATTAAAGCCATTGGACCCTTTCGGTAAACAGTATTGTCCAAGGCCCACACTTCGTGTATCACAATTTATATATAAAATAACAATCCTGTGGAAATTTAGGCTCAATCGGACATCGGAGTCGGGAGCAAATAACGGGAAAACCCACTCCTGTTTTCGCGCGTTTCGCCGTGTCTTGACATGTGTTTATAACAAATCCGTAATTCTCGTTAACGAGAATTTATATTGTTTTACCGTTTTCTCAAAAGTAAAGCATTTCATGGACTAATATTTCAAGAGAAGTCTTTCACCATTACCTTCTGTAAACCCTGTAAATTATTTGTAAATCTGTGAACTTTTTTTTTTTTTCTGTACCGAAAGGGTCCAATGGCTTTAAGGAATTTCCCTAATCAGGGATAGATGGTTTCTTTTCAGGGAACTTTCTGCAGAATCAGAGAGTTGGCAACTCTGCCCAATGCTGATGAAGTGTCCCTTCTGCAGTTGGTTGCCTCCAAGTTGCCTCATGTAATAAGTACCTACACAGGCCTCTATGCTTTGTTTTTTGAAAGGGCAAGGGCACCAAGGCATTTTCTCCTTGGTAATGGGCACCCTATGAGGAAGTTTTCAATTTCTTCTGGAGCATTTCAAGGGGCATCGATCCAATGACCAAAGGGGCATGGAGGCAATCGCCTTCGCTTCCTCCATGAAGTATCAGACCTGCCTACAGTTCTCTTCCCTATACACAATGCCCAATGTCAAAACCAACACACTGGACACGGCAAATTCAACACACTGAAGACGAGATGATCTACATGTACGCACGCAAACATTGCACATTAAAACCCACCTGTGTTATGACTCACATTATGTGACAGTCATTCATGTAAATAACCCTGAAGACTACCTGTCAGACTGGTGTACATGTAGCTCACACCATGAACACCCTGCATGTCTTCAGATATTCAACACGGACCACGAATAAATGAGCATGGCTGTAAATTTATGTGCAGGAGTAGGCTTCAAATACTCATTGATTCATGTATTTTTTTTCTTTTTCTGAAACACTTGTCACCCACTCAAGAGAGCGTTGCACTAAGGCGAGATGAAATTTGACATTCTGCATATTGTACGTACAGTACAATATACAGTCATGCGACGCACGTACACATGTACCTGTACCTCGTTACACTAATACATCAGGGTTGTAATGTACATCATACACATGAAGCTAGATCAGTTTTAGTAGTGAGCAATAAATCACATTTTTTTAGGAAGTCCACCAAAGGTAAGCAGATCAACCAAGCTATCCATGTTTAATAATGTGGCCATTTTTAGGCCTATTGCTGAAGTGTGGCCAGACGTTGTTTACGCCAAACTCTTTAGGATTAATCTTAGGACTTGGGACGACTTCAGTTCCGTATTGGAAGACATTAGGACGCATTGAACCCCTGGATCCTAAGTTAGGATGGGTAACTCTTTCTTACACGAGATAAGATTAATCCTAGCGTTTCATGAAATCGGCTGCAGGGCAGACCCGCCCAGAACCACCCACCCTTGTTCATGTACAACACTGATGTACATGTACATGCTGAACCATCTCTATGATTGTATGAAAGCAGGAATTCAACATGACCCAAAAACATAGTCCAGTATTTGGTTTTACTATGCCTAAAAAACTTGCACCCTAGTCTCTTCTACATTATCAAATTTATTCGTATTCATACAGCTGACAAGAAAATGATTTCGAATTTGGTTCATCAAAGTATTTCCGAGAGGTCGGCTGAAAATTTATTTTGGACTCTTGCCAAGAGTATAAAATCCCCTCATGCTGTTTGACGTGTAAGCCTTACTTGGGGACTGAGGTGCAGTACATTATCAAAACAAACACGTTATTGCAGTCAATGGATTAATGTTCAATAGCTAGATGTACACCAAGTTTCATTTTGACAACCACTGGTTCGATCACCGTTTAAAGTATTATATTATGATGAACCAAGATACCGTCAGGTCCTTAGTAGTTTTTTTAAAGTTTTTTGATTGCTTCTTTTTTAACATAAAATACAATGTATGGGATCTACAGAAATTGTTTCAAATATTTTGTCTACGATCCCCTACATGTAGCTGTTGCTTTTTAGGTTTTATCATAAACCTAGGTGTGGTGAAACCTAATGTACTATGTACGTACATGTAGCTACATAGGGCAGTTATTGGTTGTAGGCTTCTGACTGGCACCTTTGAACAATGATATCAACAAAATAGGGAGATCGCCATCGTACATAGTACATTGAACATGCAGTGCTACTGTACATGTGGATCGCCAACATAAGACTAGATGGGTAGAGAGCCGGTATGTTAACCCCGAGGTCATTGGTTCAATTTTCTAGTCAATTTTCTTTGTTCAACCACAACAAATTAAAAATTTATCCAGTCAGTTTCTCTTGTGGTTAATTACATGATATAATTAATTTTCCAATCAAACAAATTCAATATTAGACATGTACATGTATATTTGTAGATAATTGTTCTGTTGACTATAAACTCTGTTTGCATACTACGAATGCGAGGTAATTTAAAGTTAGAATACATCCAAGTTAAACAAAATACCCAGACCCCTAGACACGAATACATTCTGCTTCAGAGCTGACCTTCCTAATTAGCTCTTCTTTATAACTGTTTGTTTTGACTGTGGATTTAACACCTTGATAGGATTCAGATATTTAATCCTCTTCAATCTAATAGGGATTAATAATCAGTAATTGGTTCAAGAATATGGTAGAGTGAGCGAGGCAAACATCAACCTTGGATTAAGAAAATAGTCTTTCTATTCTTGCTAATGAACACACTTTTTATTTTCCTCTCTTCTTCCTTTTAAGTGTAGCCTTCAAATAACTGAAGATGTACACACAGTGTATATTGTGTGAGTGGGTTGGCCTTATTGGTTATTACTCAAAATAATTGTTAGCCTAAAAACTTACTAAGTAGTGAGCAATGAAGAGCTGTTGATAGTTTGAAACATTTCAAGAAACCTCCCTCTGAAGTAACGTAGTTGTTGAGAAAGAAGTAATTTCTCACTACAACATTTTGAATCGATTCTGAGACCTCAGCTGAGGTCTCTAATTCAAGGCATCTAAAAGCACACAATTTGAACGGACAAGGGTGTTTTTTTCTTCCATTATTCTCTCGCAACTTCAACGACCAATTGAGTTCAAACTTTCACAGATTGGTTATTTTGTGCATTGCTGAGACACCATGTGAGAAGAAAAGAACTTTGGTCCTTGACAATTACCAATAGTGTCCAGTGCCTTTAAGACAACAGAAAATACACCGAGCAGTCATTCTACTAATATGAATAATTATTGTTGTAAGACCTCGTCCTATGTTGATACGAACACTAACATTTTCAAATTAAAGCACACATTTGCAAAGTAGTTCTACATACTGTGTACATGGCACTACTATTGTACATTGTACCAACACCCGGCAAATGTTGTAGTGTACAGTTCGTCATACAGTGAATGTTTCTGCTAGGCATTATGCACAGCAAAATGTTACACTGAACATGTTTTATACACAACACACTGAATGCTACTGAGTAAAAAAATTATGATTTTTCAATTACATGTATGCAAACCCTGATACAATTTGTTTACCATTGTAAGCTGCAATACGGGAAATCATTCACTGCATGTGTGTCTGTGTGTACTGTGCATATGTACAGGTACCTCCAGTGACAGCTCTACATATCGGGAGACGATAGCCGGACGTTGTGTATTATATGAATGTATTTCAACACCCCTACATGTACAATTTGTATATTCCGACAGCTACACATACATGTCAGAAAAAACCTGTGATTTACAGGGTTTAGGGTTAAGGGTTAGGGCTTTAGGGTTATGATTTCCTAGGAATAGGAGAATACACCACGGGGGTGTTGGAACATGTTTCGGAACGTAGGGGTGTCAGAACGTAGGGGTGTCGGAACGTAGGGGTGTCAGAACGTAGGGGTGTCGGAACGTAGGGCTATCAGAACATACATTAGTGTAACCACAAATCCGCCTTGTTTTCTTCAAAATCACACCAGGAAGGGTGAACAGCCTAATACTTCACAGGGTAGGTAACAGTGGCAACAGACCGTATTGAATATGACGTCACCGTTTCGAATATCTGCCCTACAACATGGCTTCTGTGCCCGTGTGCGTGCGGGCGTGTGTGCGTGCATGTGACATCAAACCGAGAATGCTGAGTGCTGCGTGCTTTATTGATGTACGTGTAAGCATTTGGACGCGCATATGGTTTGCCCTACAAGATGGCGACTTTCATAGCAAAAAAGGGGTTTTTCAATGCAGTCTATTGCCCAGCCTCAAAGTTCCTTGTCATTGCCTTGGTGCCCCTGGTGACAAACTAATTGTACAGTGTTGTACCTTTCTACCTCCATGGTTTTACACACTGTATACCCTTTCATACTTTTGTCCAGTACATTAGAGCATGGCGAAAGGCTTTTAAGCTCTCAGACACCTGAAGTGATCAATGCAAATTGCTGCACAGCAGCCAGGGAAGTCGCAGGTCGCCCCAGCCAAGGTCATTATCAATTTTACACTTCAAGCCTAAACGGCCTTCAAAGTGGAAAGTCAACTATAAAAGCATTGTCAATTAAATTTGATTATGCTGGTACAACAAGCATAGTTGTCACCAGGGTATCCGTGTACTGTGTTTGTTTTTCTCATTTAATACAATACTTAGTGTTTGATTTGATGCCGACAAAAAGCAGAGCAAATAATTTTTTATCGTGGAAGTAAAATTTATCTGTAATTATGCACCATTTCAGTTTGTCTTCTTCACCATGATGTACTGTGAATAAAAATCTCATTTCCCACACAATTGTATTGAACGGCAGTGAATGGACGCTTAAGTGAACATTCTGTACAATTATTTGTCAGCAATTTCAATGACTGTCAGAAAAATTTGATGGCTTTTCTTGAACGAGGGTCAATTTCAAAGGGACGCTAAATGCAGCGAACACATACTGTAATTTTTCCCAGCACAGGAAAATTGCGCTTATTAATTAGCAACAACCAGGGTTAGTGACATTATTACCAGGTGGTTTGTATGGCTGGGTCACTGCTGTAAAAGCATTTTGCTGTTGTTGTTGGGCAATTTGCTTAGCAGCATTGTACCAAGCAGGTGACAAATTCGTACTAAACACAGCTGCCAACTAGGAAGCAGTGAAATAAAATTGAAATTGAAAAGGAATTTTCAAGTCAATAATAATTCCTTAAAAGATATTATAATATTCTTCCAAGGATGGATTGCGTGGGACTTAATTTAATTGGACAAACTTGTGTGCAGTGAGTACATGGAGTGAGTTGATGTGGAATTACGGCTGCCATGGCCTTCGTTGCCCTGGTCTTGGTCTTGGCCCAAGGCTAGCACCCTTCAGAAGTTCCCCATAGACTCTAGGATTTTCCAATAAGATATTGCGTGTCAGATTTGAATATTGTCTGGTACAATGACGTTCTTGATCACAAGTTATTACTTAAATTTGAATTCCTCAGCGGTCGAGACAGTTGCTATGTCCCATGATAAGGGGCAAGCTTTTGCGAAGTTACATAAGAGACGGTGAACAGTTACACAACTCTGAATGCATGTGTATGGCACCATAGTACCAGGGTTTGCTCATCTGGAGGTTGCTATACAAAGGCTTGCCCTGAACCATTTGACATAACAACTGCCTCAGTCTGAGGAATTCAAATGTAAGCGGTACATTGTGACTAAGCAAGTCATTGTACCACAGACATTATTCAAATCTAACTCGCGAATGGCTTGAATGAAGTGCCCTTTGCAACTACAAAATGTATGCATGACCATGCCCCCACCCTCTCAAAGGTGTACACGTAGGACTTAAATTGTTGATACCGATCAGGCCTTGAACGGGCGGAGCAATTTTCCTCTTGTATGGGGGAACTTCTACAGGGGAAAATGTGAATTTGTATTGGAACTTTGCAAAGGGCAAAAGGGTCATTCCGTGTCAAATCACCCCCAAAAAAGGCAATTTTAAACCCTACCCTCTTCAAATTTGCTCATATTTGGTTTATGAAGTAATCGTGGCTCAACAAGCTCAAATTTTAAATTTCAGCTCCATTCGATAAACGGTTTCCGCGCTACGCCATTCTCTTTCTTGTTGATTTCGGTCAAAATGCGCCTGACCTCTTATCTGACATTCAAATGACCATAAATCGGTAACCTTTGGGTCAAATTGGTTGAAATCGGTGTCTTTGGAAAGGAAATTGTGTAAGCTTTCCAAATATGTCTTTATTTTTTTTGTAGGAACATGTTTAGGTATGATAACTTTTTGACCTCTACTTTGACCTTGAATTTGACCTTGTGGATCATGTGACCCGCAACGAACTTCGGTGAAAACTTACCCTTAAATGTTTTCTCCACAATATCAAAAATTTAGAGATATAATATTTTTGGCTTGCTTTCAAGCTCCACTCAAAGTTGTCCTACTTCACTTTTCCTGTGCTAAGTACATCCATGTACATGTCCATACGTGCATCCAAGTGTCCATTAAGCACTGTCATTACTACACATTGTAGGATGTATGGCTATTGGACCCAAACCTCACTTTTATGTATGACCAATGAAGCTGAGGCCACTGTATGAAGCGAGAGCATGACATTGAAGAGCTTTTTAATAACAATACTAATAATAAGAAAGACTTGTAATGAGCACGTTACATTGCATCCACCCTGCTGGGTGTTATTAAGGAGCAGTAAAATACAAAAACAAACGAAAGAAAACAGACAACTAAATTAGACCTTGAAAACCTGCTACATGTATATCAAATGTAAGATCAGTTTTCAGAAGAGATTTTAATTTTATGGTACAAAGACAAGATCTAAGATTAAGTTGGTAGAGAGTTCCAGATGCCTTGGGCAACTTTAGGCATTCCAATAACTCTACTCTCTACTCTGTGCCTCAAAATGCCACTGCTGTGGCGTTCTAAAGTGTAGGCATACATGTGATTTGTCTCCAGAAGTCATACTGTTAATAGGAGGGTTTAATTATTGTGAACAATGCGAGTTTAACCAACAATGCTAATTGCAGGAAACCATGCACACGATGACTGATTACAAAGTGTAAGCCATCCACAAATGAAATGATGTCATATCCTACAGTTACATGGTACCATAAGATTGCACAGTGTACTGAGGATATGCAGGGCTCAATTTGATTATCACATTCACAACATTTTTTCACAAAGATATTGAAATTTAAGCTCTCTACCATCAATCCACTCACCCTCCGATAGTCTACTACACTTTTACACAATCTTTTTACTTGCACCTTGACCTAAGTTTGTAGCACAATTTTTGTTTAGATTTGTTCTCATGACCAAGCACTTTTGCCCCCAAGTACGACTTTACTCCTCTGGAGGGATGTACTCATTGGAAGATAGATCTAGATAGATTTATAAATCGTTTTTTAATGTCACTGTTGGCTATTGTGTTTTGTGTCATACACAGGGACGGAAGGTCAAAATAACAATTGCTTATTAATCATTTGCTGTTGGAATACAATTCAGTTCTTGATGCAATTCACAGTCAAGAAGGATGGTACACAAATCAAACATAACTAATTATGCTCACCACTTTTAAAACAGACGGGGAGGAAAACCACAAAAATAATTCAAAGAATTTATCCCTGTGTATCCGTATTATGCAGGAAAACAAATTCTGAACCGAAGATACAAAAACATCAAGCCAGCTTGAAGTTTGAACCTTTCCATCTTCCCATTTCTCTTGCAGACAGTAATTTGTAGCTGTTTATATAGTGTAATTAATATTAAAAAATCACTGGCCTTTTCATCTACTTTTACTAATTGATACTTGAGTCAACAAAATAGTGAAAGTTATCGCTGATACATCAAACAGAACTTCCATTACTAACATGATTCACAATCAGATCTAAAGTTTTAGCAGGGAACGAATTCATCCAGCACTTGACTTTCTCAAAAGAGCAAAATATTTGGACAGAACAGACTTCGTGCAAATGGAATGCTAATTACTGAGTAGCAAATGATGATTCTTAAACGTTGAGTAGCAACTTAAACATTTTGTGTAGTATTTTGCTCTGCTATACATGACAACAATGGAAATCGTTCAATGTTTTAGCATGAAGATTGAATGAAGGTCCTCCATCATCTGATCATGCCATCCCATGCATAATAAAAAAAAACACTGCCTTGCAGCCTACACACACAGACACTGTGACAGAACAGACTGACCAAGTCACTACACAGAGACGGCTGTGAAATCAGCAAGAAACATACTTGAAACAGGGGCATACATTTAACACACATGACTAACACGACCGAAATTACGCTAGAGTTCTGATGTTTTCACAACCCAACCAAAGCAACATAAACAAAATGGAACACTGTTTCTACACACAGCCAAATTCGCGGATTGATGACACTCCCCCCATCAGCATCAGTGGTCTCATTACTGATTGAAAAACTGAGTCAGTCATGCCGATTGTTTTGGGAAAAGCAACATTACAATCGGGGCTACAGAGGTGACAATAAAACGTCCAACTGCATATTTTACGTCATTTAAACAACACATACTCACCTAACTCTCAGAAAAATTTGTCTAGAAGAGTGACAACGTATGCAGACATAATAAAAATCCTAATTGAAACTGCAGTACTCCGTTCTATTTTCCCGGATGATCGCCATGTTGGATGTGATGATCACACGGTCATCTGTATATTGCGCATGCGTACATATTGTTAGGCTTCGGGATTTTGACACTTTATAATTTTCTGTTTAGGGAGTGAACTTTTGAGACGTAAAATTGTTTCACTAAAAGACAGCTGAATAACCTGAATTATGAACAAGAGAATCATATAAATGGCTTTTAATTGTGTAAAATAATAGTGAGTTAGAAAGTATTTAGGGCCACTCAAAGATGGATGGAGATGCTCGATGATTAATAGTAAAGATTAATTAGTCTTGGCCCAAGACACAAGTGCTCGATATTGGATACTACGCTACGCTCAGTTGTAAATCGCTAAAGCGCGCCCTCTTATAATTATACGGTGTCAATGTTGAGCACTTACGTCGTGGACAAAGACTAAAAGATTATCAGCATCCGGATCAGGGGCGCGGTTCTACGGAGGAGGGGGGGGGCGTAATCGGAGCTTTAGGCCGTATACGAATTTTTGGCGGCAATTATTATGCGCGTATCAGAAAAGTTAAAAACAAATTAATCTAAACCGTTCAACCTGCTTTGCTTCTTGCCAAAATGTCTACTTTTGGACCGTGTAGGTGATGAACAAGTAAAATCTGATAATGTTTTCGATGGTCACAATAATAATATTTTTGGTCCCCAACTTTGATTCTCGTTTACCGCGAGACAGGCGGGGTCCACCGGTGACAGAAGCTCTGCTGCCTACTCCCCTAACACCGCAGGACTTCACAGTCGGCAGATGCACCATTTCCACTTTCCGGCGACCACCATGTACCGTTTTAAACTGCCTTATGATACACAACTGATGGCTCCAGAGGGCATATTCCATAATTAGCTCACACTCTACAGTACATACAATCCCCATTACGCCGGGGAGTCCAACCTCCGCGATAAGCGCGGCATCTCGCTAACCTTGAACGATTATGTAATCACCAAGACGAAGATGGTCTTTCCAAGATGCATTACCGCAAGAGGGCGCATCATACTTAAAGGACAACATTGTTGCGGCAAAATAATATTATCATAATTTGTAAACCCACCATGGGCGTCAATCAGGGAAAACAGGTGGACTTGTCCCCAACTTTTGGAGGGTGATGGG
Organism: Asterias amurensis; assembly: GCF_032118995.1. Taxonomy (NCBI): domain Eukaryota; kingdom Metazoa; phylum Echinodermata; class Asteroidea; order Forcipulatida; family Asteriidae; genus Asterias; species Asterias amurensis. Next base: position 6,316,992 of record NC_092668.1, on the reverse strand, counting down.
GGACTATCAAATGCCCCCCCCCCCCCATGTTTTTGACCAGCTCAACTATATACACTGTGTCCCGCTGCGGCTATGGGCATCAATCCTGGGATAAACGAATGACACCACTTTCTGAAGGGTGGTAGACACTTTATCAAAATGTCCCCACTCAAAATCGGCCTAAGATTAAGAGCATCTAAAATGCCCGGACCCCACTGCCGTAAAGCTTACAACCGGATGCTCCATCGTTCACAGATTATTGCCCCCCCCCCCCCACATTTTATGAAGGGTGGGGGACACAAAATCATGTCCCCGTACCATGAAACTCAGGAATGGCACTGTGTAAGACCAAACCCTGATGAGTCCCGCGTAATGGCATCAATCTATAGTAAGGGGCGTTGAAGGACACGTCCCCACACCGTATTTCAAATTGTCCCTCCATGTTTTTGACCATCTTTATCATGAGGCTCAAGTTTGGCACTGTGAAGAACAAACCCTGTTATCCGTCATTGGCACCAATCCTGGAGATGGGGATGTTCCCCAACATGTGCCTTATTAAAGCAATCACACCACATCGACAGTATTGTCCAAAGGCCCACATCACTGCGTAAATCACAACTTTTATTAAGGGAATCAATGTGTGGTGAAGAGGTTTTCAACTAGTGGTTTAATCCCAACGAGGCCTGGTTCTTGATAACTTTACCGAGTTCTCGATATCGAGAATTGATAGTTTAAAGCCATTATACACTTTCGGTAAACAGTATTGTCCAAGTCCCACACTTCGTGTATCACAACTTATATATAAAATAACAATCCTGTGGAAATTTAGACTCAATCGGACATCGGAGTCGGGAGAAAATAACGGGAAAAACCCACTCCTGTTTTTGCGCGTTTCGCCGTGTCATGACATGTGTTTATAACAAATCCGTAATTCTCGTTAACGAGAATTTATATTGTTTTACCGTTTTCTCAAAAAGTAAAGCATTTCATGGACTAATATTTCAAGAGAAGTCTTTCACCATTACCTTCGGTAAACCCTGTAAATTATTTGTAAATCTGTGAACTTTTTTTTTTTCCTGTACCGAAAGGGTCCAATGGCTTTAATGTTTTCTCAAAAAGTAAAGCATTCTGCTCAAGCTTTGAAGGCTTATTGTACTGTTTCGTTCGCCAATGTTGCCTCTATAGGCCTAAAGATTGCACCACAGAGCATCTAAAATGCAAAATTTCCCCGGGCCCTTAAGCGGGCCCGCCGGCACTCGCATGCTCACTCTTTAACAGATTTAAAGTTCGTGTCATAGATCATCAACAACGGAAGATGCTGTTAATCCAAAAAGTTCTACTGCTGCACATTTTTAAAGACACTGTGGACACTATTGGCAAATTGTCAAAGATCAGTCCTCTCACTTGGTGTATCTGAACATTATGCATAAAATAACAAACCTGTGAAAATTTGATCTCAATCGATCGTTGAACTTGCGAGATGATAGAGAAAGAAAACACCCTTGTCACACGAAGTTGTGTGCTTTCAGATGTTTGATTTCGAGACCTCAAATTCTAAATCTGGGGTTTCGAAATCAAATTCGTGGAAAATTACTTCTTTCTCGAAAACTACTTTTCTTCAGATGGAGCCGTTTCTCACTGTTTTATATTATCAACATCTCCCCACTACTACTCAAACCAAGAAAGGTTTTATGCTAATAATTATTTTGAGTATTTACCAATAGTGTCTACTGCCTTTAAGGCTTTACGTTTCATTCGTATGCCCGTTATTGGCCTCTTGCAAAAAATGATTCATCATTACTTGAAATAATGCCTTAAATTCCGATATCTGAGAGGGGAGCACAAAACCCTTTATACCCCTTAGATTGCATCAGAGAGACATGCAAAATAATTATTTTCCCGGTTCCTTAAGCAGGCCCGGACCGAGCCGTAAAGGCTAAACTCGGTCACATGCTCACACTTTATTTGCCAGATTTGCCCCCTTATAATGTGTGACATTTCTTCGCACCTGAAGATGCTGTTAACCCAAAAGGTTCTACTGCTGCTGCTCACATTTTAAAGGCTTTATGTTCTGTTTAATTCATTATGCCTGTTATTGGCCTAAGATTACACCATCCACAGAGCATCTAAAATGCAAAATATTTCCGGGCCCTTGAGCGGGCCTGGACCCCACGCCGCAAAAGACCCCCCTAAAACTTCTTGTCTGGATCCATCCTTGATGATGCTGGTGATGATTGGGACGAAACGCTGTCTGATGAGCATTAAATGCAGAAATAATAAGGATACGAAACTTTAATTATACCACTTTGGCAAACAAACGGTGCATCAAAACTTGAAAAAGGGCCTAAATTCGAACATCTGAGACTCTCTCATTACCCATCAGACTCTCTTGACTGCACAAGAGAGCATCTACAGCCTAACATTTCCCGGGGCACGTAAGCGGGCCCGGACCCCACGCCGTAAATATTATGACTTTATATCATTTTTCAAGACAGATTGACGCCCATGAAACCCACAATATATTTTGAAGTAACTTTTGGGGGGACATTGATACGTAGCTAGCTATCATGCACAATCTGCGGGTTTGGTGATTTAACTTTTGGGGACACCCATGATCAACAGGCGTTTAGGTCGGCCACCAGGCACTTCATGAGAATTGCTGGTCAGCAGCAGCAGCAGCAGCAGCAAGTCACTTGTGTTCTGCAGGTAGACTGACTTTATGCGAGGAGGATGCTTTATGTGTCGTGTTTGACAGTGCCCTCTATCGTCGCAATTTTCTCCATCTAAATAATACCTCAAGTTTGAAGTCAACGCCCGACTCCGAGTGTACATAATGGGCACGGGACCCGCAATTTTTGGGCTCTCAACAAACCGGCTCTCAAATCTGTCTACAAATACAACTTTTAGTGCCCGCAACATGCATGAGTTCCCTATTAGGGGAGCCGGGGATCGGGAGGGGTGCAACCCGGGGTGCTGGGGGATGGAGGCAGATATGAACGTGCTGTGATGTGATGTTGCCACACCTCGAGTGAAGTAGAGGACGACGTACAGAGAAATAATAGAGAAAGACCGTACCAACACCGTAGCGCATGCAGTGGGCTACAGGTGCTGGCGGGGTTTGGATACTCGGTAGGGTCCAAAGACTGGACTAACGCCGATAGTGAAAGAGTATCCTTAAAGTAAACCATAGGCAGATGAAAGTACTGTACAACAACAGCAATAGTTAAAAGGCAATGACAGCAATGAAGTCAGAATCCGACAACCATGCACCCAAACATCACAGTGGTTATTTTATTTCTTTATTTTAAACCACGATAACAAGTTAGACAGGACCTGTTACGGTTATGCAAAGAAGTATTAAAAAAAAATATCATTAATAAATTTGAGATGTGTAAAACTGGACCGGGCCCTGTCAACGATATTATTCATTAATTAAATCCTTGTCGATTGTTATACGGAATTTTTGTTTATGCTTTTAGAACTATTATTATCATAAAGAGGTCATTTTGGGGGAAGATTGGGATAGAACTTTTGACATAATATTGTCCTTATATAGAACATACAGGACGGTCATGCAGGGTTTTCTTCTTAGTAAATGCCTGTATAGATTCATTATGTAATGCTTAAACATGTTTGGTCTTGTTGCAGGAGCGCATTTTTGTTTGCATTTTCAATGTTTTCATCAGTGAATTAATTCTTTACAATTTTAGCACAACCTTTGACAATAAAAATTAATTTGACTGGCAGATAATTATTTCATGTGCCACTATGAGCCGGATTATCATGTGCAGGACCCTCCAAATATTTTGAATAATACAGTTTTGGGGTCATGCAACTAATACATTCTGTAATTATAGAATGATTGGGCCTATATCACAACCTGGGGTTCTGATTTTCAACTTTTGAGGAGATGCCTAAATTTGGATTTTAAAGTTGGTCCATCCATGGAGGAATAACCCTCCATGGTCCATCAGATTGGGAATTGGAGTAGTGCCTTGACCTGTAAGAAACTAGAAGTTTAGTGGTCTGAACTCAGAAGTTTAGTAGTCTGGGTATCTGATTGGTTTTTAAGTTTGAGAATTTTTGAATTTTAATTAGCATTTTAGTATTTCTTATGATTTTTTTTCGAGTGCACCCCCTGTTTAGGCCGTGCCCGAAACGGCGACTTCGGCTACAACTTACAGCTAGTAGGAAGTCGGTCCGAGACACAAGGTACACACGAACTTTTTAGACAGTAATTCGAACAGCGACCTCTCTTGATTGAAACAGTTTTACATTGGTAATCAAACACTCACATACGATTTGCATAGTTAATCTGCCGGTTACCAATGCTTTAAACGTCAGCTCATTACGTCTAGTCCCCGGACTTCGCTACTAGAAAATACACAAATATACTGCAAGGTGTTCGTCTATCCGTATTTAATCGTACATGCGCACCACGTCATTGCCGACGACGTCGATTTTTTCCAACGATCTGTCGACGGGAGAATCTTTTGCCGGTAAAAAATAACCACTATATCAACACACTCTTTCATAAGGAAAGTTGTTAAAATCTGGACGAGCAACTTCGTACAAAAGTTGGTAAGTTACCTGTGAATTTTCTGCTGGTTTTAACACTGCATTCATTTACATTTTTGGTTCAATTCACTCGTCAACAACACGGCGTACGGCCGAGCCGAAGCCAAGTGGGTGTACCATGATATGATGATAGGGGCCGGCGGGGGCGACGGTGTTCTGTTTTGTTTGGGAGATATGCAGTGATTAAAACGGTCACGGTGGGCGGTGTGTTTTTTAAAAGGGAGTCCGTTTTTTATATTATTAACAAACCATTTCGTCGGGAAAGACAAACATAAATGATAATATTTTAGGGATTTTGTACATCTACAGGGAGTACAGGTTCAACCTCCCACCCTCCGCTTTTATTTAACATCGGTCTCATCACTGTCGCCATTACAGCCCACCTTCGATACATGTCTAAACGCTAAGTTTTCAAAGGTCGCAAAATGCGTGGTAGTTTGATTGCAAATTTCTCCCATTTAAAAAAGTCCTTTACTACTCCAACGTACCTCATTTTATTCCTTACATCTGTGGAATTACTATGACACATAACAGGGCTTACTAAATGATGACTTTGTCCAGATGTGATGATTTGAAAATTGGTCAAAAACAAACATGTACAAAAATTACATTTGTCTGACTCGTTCATGGGTGCCATGCCCAAACCAGCAACTTTGGCCACAGCTACGGCTAGATTGGTGCATCTGCCTATTCTCAAACATTGACGGACAGGCTGACCTAGCTGCTGTCTGTAGCTGTCGCCATTTCGGAAACGCTACAGCCTAACTACTAACTAAGGGTAAAGCCTCCTATTTCTTCCCATGATCCCACAGTGCCTTGCTGGCATTCAGCAAAATCAGCCAGGCAGAAATGGTGATGGTCTTTGCCCGAGAGAGATGAGTTCTTACTTCTTTTTGATAAGGGTGGACTCTGCCTGGGGAGTAAGCCTTGCCCTTGGCGACTAAGAAAATTAACTACTCAACTTGTCGCACCTGTACTGTAGTCGCGACTATGACATTAAATCACTAGTCACGACTATAACTAATTTAAAAGGATTGTGTCGCTGTTGTCTGAATGTGTTTTTTAATTAAGTAATGTTGTCGTTAATAATCATGAGCGACACAATTGGTTTACCAAACAGGTATTTACTTACTATTTTTGTTGTACAGTAGCAGTGCTGGCACAATTTATCGTGCTCTCAAAACCCACCTTTTCGCCTCTTCGTAGCTGGTCGTCTTATCTTTGTTCTGTCTTTTCCCTCTTCTGTCTTTCTCAGCGCCTTGTATCCTTCGGCAAGTTGGCGCTTTATAAATACTGTTATTGTTATTATTGTTATTATTGTTATTGTTTGTCTAAAAACAGTAGATGCGACTCGACTGAGCAATCAATAGTTGCGACTAGTGCGACTACGGCCAGGCTAGCTCTGGAGTAACCATTTGAGTCACATGCAATTTCTTGAATAAAGAAAAATATTACTTCATAAAAAACAACTAGTATAAGCTCTTATTTTTAGTTGATATCATTGTGTTTTCTTTTTTATCTAGGTTCACGATGGCTATTCCAGTCAAGCACACGTTCAACTTGTAAACCAAACGATCGGTGGATGAAAAGGAACTTTATTGAAAAGAGATTCCATACAATTTAAAGCCAAGAACTAATGTAGAACTTTTTGCTACTTTCAAAGTAATTTGCGATTTACTTTGAGACGGTTGATTGAAGTCCAAGAATTAAAGGGAAGATGGCGAGTATGGCAACAACACCTCGGATTCAGCCTCCCACAAATGGCGTTTATATCGTCCAAGGAGAGATGTTGTTGGTTTCCACGGCAATGAGACGGAGCTCAAGATGGACTTCTCATTTACCGCAGGTAAAGGTTTCTTTGGTCTGATTATTTTTGTTTGAAAATGATTAGCGAGACCAGGGATTTCCCTTAATAGTGGTCTGCTGGTACCAGTTAAATTGAAACTCACTGCAAGTGGTCCAGGGCCCAGTTAAGTAAAGCCTGTTGTAAACACAAAAACCTGCTTAGCCGAGGCAAGACTTGCCTAGCAAACGCAGGTTTACTAGCCATCATTCCATAAGGATTACATTGTTGCAACTCATTTTGTTGCTTAACATAGAGGTTTGTTAAGCAGCATTTTATGCAAAACACCTTTATGAAATTGGGCCCAGCTGCCTACATGTAGTTCAGTATTGTAAAGCATCCCTTTTTGATGTGAAATAAAAACCAGAGAGAAAGCTGGGAGACTAGTGAAATGACATCTTAACTGATTTTCACAGGTTCGTCATTCAATGCATGCATTGGAATACACCAAGTAAACAAAAATAGGCCTACTGGTCTTTGACATGAAATATGAAATATGCTAATTACATTCACGCATGCGTACAGACCCTGTTGGTTGGCAAACACCATAGAGTTGCACACACCCATAGCCGTGTACAAAACAGCGCGAAGTTCCCTCATTTTGCCAACCAAAACGTTAGTGCGCACGCGCTATGTGCAATTTACATATTTCATAGGAAGGGTCTATTACCAAACATTGAGTAGTTATTAAGCTTTTAGGTGTTTTTATTCAAGCCGACTTAAGGTGGCACACGCATGTAACCTCAATGATCAAGCGTGCAAATTCCCACCTTTTCATGCTTCGTAAGCTGAAGTATCATTACCTAAGCATATCTGATCTTGTTGCTATATCATATACCTCATTTGTGCAGCCTATTTTGGAGTATGCTGCACCCGCCTGGTCAGGTGCTTTGTAAAGTAAGCAGTGCAATGATCTAGAAAGGGTGCAAAAGTGCGCATGCAGAATTATTCTTGGTAATCGTCTACGTGCGCTACTCAGACGCTCTACAATTGTGCAATATTGAAACACTGGTATGCCGTCGTAACCACTTGTGCCAATCTTTTGCCAAAACTCTCCCTTCATCAGTGCTAAAGCGCCTATTGCCACGTGGGTATGATAGTGAGTACCAACTTAGGAACTCCAGACAGCAATATTTTTATCTAGTTTGTTTTTTTGCCACTTTAAGAACAATTTGTTTTATACATTGTAAATATTTGTCTCTCCTTAGTCAATTATTTCTTAAATGTGTAATAGTTTGATTTTGTGTAATTTTTTATCTCTGTATATTTTCCTGTAATTCGACCTCCGGTCGCCATGGGAATTTGTTTTTTTAAAATAATAAACCATTAATGAATGAATGAATGAATGAACATGTCCAGTGCCTTCAATCAGACATGCAACCTTTCAGCTGATCAGCTGATTTCCTCTTTTTCTTTTCCAAGACAGTGTCATAGAAAACTGAAAAACACTGTGCAAAGTTAAGTGTTATCGGCCATTTCCTCTTTTTTTTGCAATTATAAAGTTGCATTCTGTTTAATTGAATCATCTTAACGTTTCTTCTTCAGGAGGAAGAGCAAGACCCACTGCTTGGAAGTTTCTCTCAGCTCAAGGAAATCTTGAATTCTATCTCAGGTAAGTTCACTCATTGGTCTGAAACTACAATGTATGCCTCGAATTGTGACCTTCAAGGGTCTGTGTACTTTTTACACAATGTCCACAGATTTACAGTAAACTCAAACTGTTTGAAGATAATGATAGTAGAAAGCTTGTCTTAAAGCCATTGGACACTTTCGGTAAACAGTATTGTCCAAGGCCCATACTTCGTGTACCACAACTTATATATAAAATAACAAACCTGTGAAAATTTAGGCTCTAAATTGGTTATCGGAGTCGGGAGAAAATAACGGGAAAACCCACCCTTGTTTCCCCACGTTTCGCCGTGTCAAAACATGTGTTTAAAATAAATCCGTAATTCTCGCTATCGAGAATTGATATTGTTTTAATGTTTTCTCAAAAAGTAAAGCATTTCATGGAATAGTATTTCAAGAAAAGTCTTTCACCATTATCTTCTGTAAACCCTGTAAATTATTTGTAAACCTGTGAACTTTTATTTTTTTTCTGTACCGAAAGTGTATAATGGCTTTAAAATATTTCTTGCTGAGATGTGCTGTAGTTTTTGAGAAATGAGTGAAATAATGTCCCAAAAATAGAATTTACATGCTAAAATATTGTACATCTCATGGAGACACAAATTCTTTTTTTTGTGACTTGTTTTACTCATTTCTAAAAAACTTAAGAGAAGCTTTCTACCATCATCATCTTCAAACTGTGTGAGTTTGATGTAAATTGTGTACATAGTGTTTTTGTGTCCTACAAAAAGTACCCAGACCCTTTAAAGGGTTTGATACCTTTTGTAGATCAAGTTTTTGGCCATGACATGAATCTTGGCGACTAATCAACCCCAGTGTTGTGGTTGTGGGAAGGTGTAGGCCTATCGAGGCTTAAAATCATATATTGTCAAATGTCAATGGCTCACTGCATACTACACATACCTTAGCGGATAATACATCACTATTATGATTTGGAAAGTTGTTTGTTGTCTGGTCTACTGTAGGGGATAATAGAGTCTTTTTCCCTCAGGGCAATCAATGCCATTTTAAGCGGTACTAACTCTTTGATCTATCAATCTAATTTTATCTTTTTTTTCCACACCCTTTTTTTTTGGGGGGGGGGGGGAGTGTGGGCAGGGGGGGTGGGGGTGTATGAAAATATATGTACATGTATGTGTAGACCATGTGACTAAATCAAGCGTGTAGGAGGACATAACTTTTGTATTTAATGGCACTATAAGAAACTTTTGGTAATTACTCAAAATAATTTTTAGCATAAAAACTTACTTGGTAGCGAGCAATGGAGAGCTGTGTTTGTATAAAACAGTGTGATAACCGCTCCCTCTGAAGTATTGTTTTTGAGAAAGAGGTACCTCACTCAATTTTTAAGGATTTCAGGCCTGAAGCCTTTTTAGGCATCATAAAGCACACACATACTGTGTGCAACAAGGGTGTTTTTTTCTTTCAATCTTCTCTTGCAACTTTGATGACCAATTGAGTCAAATTTTTCACAGATTTGTTATATTACACATGCTGGTGTAGGCAAGTGAGAATACTGGTGTCCATTGGTGCCTTCAAACATTTGTTGGGTCACAGGTTTCATGTCTATCGCTTCCCATGCTAGATACTTGGCAATGGTCACACTACAATTGTACACATTGTGTTGTTTTTATTGATTGATTTTTGTCCCCCCCCCTTGCATCCATTGTTTCATCTTTTATGAATTAGTGATCGTTCAATAAACAGGAAATGACCCAATAACCTGATTCGCTCAGAAGGTTATACAGCGATGTGTTTTTTCTACATATATGTAGGCTACCAAATGATGCTTAATCAAAGGTTTTTTATTGTCATTAATTTTAGGAGGGATTACCAAACATTGTATTATTGTATACCTTCCCTTTAATATGAGTCTGAAAGCTGACTGATTATAAAGATCAGACTATGCTGACAATTTTTTTTGGGTGAAATATGTTTCTGTAAAATACTTCCCTGAAATGTAATGCAAGTCACTTTTGAGAAAACTGTATTTGAAAAACCTACAATATACGTAATGATTTTGGTTGTTAAAATGAAGGACAATGTGTTTACAAATTTGTGCATGATTTTCGCTATTTTCTGCTAACCTGCACAATGGATTTCAGATACATCAAGGCCTAAAAGACACAGGACACTATTGGTAAATGTCAAAGACCACTCTTCTCACTTGGTGTATCTCAACATATGCATAAAATAACAAACCTGTGAAAATTTGAGTTCAATTTAGTCGTCGAAGTTGCGAGATAACTATGAAAGAAAAAACACCCTTCTCACAGGAAGTTGTGTGCTTTCATACATGTATGCTTGATTTTGGGACCTCAAATTCTAAATCTGAGGTCTCGAAATCAAATTCGTGGAAAATTACCTCTTTCTCGAAAACTACGTCGCTTCAGAGGGAGCCGTTTCTCACAATGTTTTATACTATCAACCTCTCCCCATTACTCATTACCAAGTAACGTTTTATGCTAATAATTAGTTTGAGTATTTACCAATAGTGTCCACTGCCTTTAAATATTCGATTGTGTAATTAAAAAACTAAGATTTTTCCCTCAGTTGGTTTTAAAACAGCGGAAAATGACACATCGTCAATTTCAAAGACTTACAAGGGGTGGAATCAAAATTAATTCATTAATTTTGTTTACAATGAAACGCAGCTAAATGATGTATTCATCCAAACTTTTCAAGACTCAAATCAAAATTTCTCGCACACCATTTCCTGAAATCAGAAATTAAACCAGAAGATTTTTCCCTTCGTTAAATATAAAGACTTACGAACAAACATCATTGTACAAGGGCTGGAATAAAAATTAATTGTATTTTCGTTACAACAAAATACTACATGTATTTCTCCCAACTTCTCAAGACTCAAGTCAAAATTTCATCGCAAACCATTTCATGATGAAGTAAGGAATGAAACCAAGTAACAAACAACAGACCTCATCTTATGACGTACGCTGTACTTGCCTCATATATTATATGCAGGAGGAGAGATGCAGGGAACATGCTAGGCTCAAGGGTACTAGAGCGTTATGCATCTTCCTCCTCCAGCCAACCCCCCCCCCCCCCCTCCACTCCTAACATTGCTGCAGCATCCCTATATGCAAGACGTGTGCGGCTCGTGATTCTTAATTGCCTGTCATGGGGTTTTAGGGAACCATATGGAAACATCTGATCATCTCATATCCCGTATTAAAAATGGTGTTTGCCGAGTAGAAGGGTTGATTATGGTGTACTGTACATGTACGCGTTGGTGGCAGCGTTATTGTTTGATGAGCAGAAATTAAGATTATTCATCCAAAATTTAAGCAGCGTTTTTTTTCTATGTTTGTATATTGCCGCTCAATTGGCTGCCTCGTGTGATTACTGTTGAGATGCATAGTTTGTGTGATTGTATTCTTAATCTATGTCCAATTATTTTATTTCCATACTATAAACAGCAAACTGACTATTATTGCGGGTTGAAGTGATACACTTGCAGTTGAATATGGTGAACTGTTGGCAGCATTATTGTTAAAGATTATTAATCCAAATTAAGGCAGCATTTTTTTTCTATATCGGCGCTCAATTCGCTGCCTCGTGTTATTACTGTTCAGATGCATAATTTGTGTGACTGTATTCTTAATCTATTTCTAATTATTTCATTTCCATTCTATCATTGCTGGTTGAAGTGATACACTTGCAGTTGAATATGGTGTACTTTTGGCAGCGTTATTGTTTGATGACCAGTTTAAGATTATTCATCCAAATGATACACTTGCAGTTGAGTGCGGCGCTCAGTTCGCTGACTGAGCATTGCTCTTGGGATAACTGATCATAATATATTATTTATATGCATAATTTGTGTGATTGTATTTTTATTGTGGTTTTAATTATTTTCCATAATTGCTGCTTGAATTTGTACACTTGAAGTTGATAGAGCTGAGCATTTGAACTAACATGTATCCTGTACACTAAATGTAAATGTTAAAAAGCTCATAGGCTTCGCTACTATCTCATTTTTTTAATTCAAAAATCAATTAGTTGTGCAAATTATATGAGCTTGGTTGAATCTATGCTTTGGTGTCAAAGTAAAAAGATTTCTTTGTGTCCTTCCTGGTCATTTGAGATGTGATCTACTTATGTTTTGATGTTGTTGTGTGATGTTAATTGTTATTATCAAGTTATAACTTTCAAATAAAATAAAAAAGACATGAAGGCCTACCATGTTATAAACTAATTAATCAATGTGCGGTCTTGTTTGAAAGTTTGTTTTGTTTTAAAGACCCTGGACACTATTGGTAATTGTCAAAGACCAGTATCATAAAATAACAAACCTGTGAAAGATTGAGCTCAATTGGTCGTCGAAGTTGCGAGATAATAATGAAAGAAAAAAACACTGTGTCACATGAAGTTGTGTTGGCTTTCAGATCCTTCTAAATCAGAGGTCTCGAAATCAAATTCGCGGAAAATTACTTTCACATCACTTCAGAGGGAGCCGTTTCTCACAATGTTTTTTACTATCTAGCTCGCCCCATTACTTGTTACCAAGTAAAGCTTTGTGCAAATAATTATTTTGAGTACATTGTAATTACCGATAGTGTCCACTGCCTTTAAACATTAATGCCAAAAACAGTTATGTATAACTTGTGTTTCCTTTCCATAAAACAAATGCTACTAATAATAAGTTTATTATTGATGAAGTACTTTGAAAGATATGGTACATGTATCAACAGCTGATGAATTCAACCCATCTCCCCCCAAAAAACTACCCAAGAACACAAAACACACCAACAAAACATTAAGTAAAAATCAAATTAAAAAATTAATAAATCAATAAACAATTTAAAATAAGAAATGTAAAACCATATCTTTAAGTCTGTGGGAACTTTCTGAAGGGGGTATCAAGGCCAAGGCCAGGGGGGCAACGTAGGCCGTTGCCTTTGTGGCCTCTATGAATTGTTCTAGGTCCGCACAACTATAGTGTAGCATACTTAAAGGCAGTGGACTCTATTGGTAATTACTCAAAATAATTATTGGCATAAAACCTTTCTTGGTGACAAGTAATGGAGAGAGGTTGCTGGTATAAAACATTGTGAGAAACGGCTCCCTCTGAAATGACATATTTTTCGCGAAAGAAGTAAATTTTCACAAATTTGATTTCGAGACCTCAGATTTAGAACTTGAGGTCTCGAAATCAACCATCTAAGCGCACACAACTTCGTGTGACAAGGGTTGTTTTTCTTTCATTATTATCTCGCAACTTCGATGACTGATTGAGCTCAAATTTTCACAGGTTTGTTATTTTATGCATTTATATATACGTTGAGATACACCAACTGTGAAGGCTAGTCTTTGACAATTATTATCAATAGTGTCCACTGCCTTTAAGTCCTTTTAAGGCACTGAACACTATTTGGTAATTACTCAAAATAATTGTTCGCATAAGAAACTTACTTGGTATCGAGCAATGGAGAGCTGTTGACTAAAACAATGTGAGAAACGATTCCCATTTGATAACATAGTTTTTTTGAGAAAGAGGTAAATTCTCACTCAACTATTAAAATACTTCAGGCCTGAATTATTTTATAATGCATCTGACAAAAACAAAATTGCAACAACTTTTTTTTCTTTCATTATTTTCTCATACATTCGATGACCAATTGAGTCAACATTTTCACAGGTTTGTTATTTCATGCATGATAGACAAAAATGAGAATACTGGTCTTGGGCAATTACCAATAGTGTCCAGTGACAGTTAATAGAGTATTCCAAGCTCCATCAATAAAGACACATGCAAGGTGTAGGTGTAGGTGTAGTGAGTGGGTGTATGCTTAGAGCAAGAGCCAAGTCTTTTAAAGGAACACGTTGCCTTGGATCGGACGAGTTGGTCAAAACAAAAGCGTTTGTAACCGTTTTTTATATAATGCATATGGTTGGAAAGATGTTTTAAAAGTAGAATACAATGAGCCACACAAGTTTGCCTCGAAATTGCATGGTTTTCCTTCTACTGTGCGAACTAACACGGTCGGCCATTTATGGGAGTCAAAATTTTGACCCCCATAAATGGCCGACGTGTTAGTCGACGAGGTAAAAGGAAAACCACGCAATTTTGAGGCATGTTTGTGTGGATCATTGTATTCTACTTTTACAACATCTTTCTACCCATATGCATTTTATAAAAAACGGTCACAAACGCTTTTCAAAGACCAACTCGACCGATCCAAGGCAATGTGTTCCTTTAATCAACCTAATAAGGTTCATATTCATTGGTTTTCAAGCGGAAAAACAAAACAAGCAACCTGACACTGTACAGCTATGGCTAGACTGTCGCTAAGGATGTCCTACTTCAATCCATGATGATGTGGAAATCTAGCTGTAGCTGTAGCTGTATAGCCACTAAATCGGACTCAGCCTGTGGCTGGACAGAAACCTGCCAACCGTTGGCAGTTTCTTAGAATGCAAAGGTCAAACTGAATTGAAGAAAACAAGTCACAGCGTGACCTGGTAGTGTGGCTGATGCACTGGACAAAAATCTGCTAACGTTTTAAAACAAGTTTTTTTGGTGTAAATCCATTCATTGCAAATACTTACATATTTTATATATTATATTTATTGGTTTATTTCATAAAAACATTACATAGAAATGAACAGTATGACAACCGATATGGTTGATTTGCACTAGAAAATGTACAGTATAAAAATTTCCATAAAAAGAGCTAAAGGTTAAACAGTTAAAACACACAATAGATAATGAGCAAGTATTACAAACAATCAAAACAACAAACAATCAACCAGCACTTACATATGTAACCAAATAGAATGAGACTTACACAAAAAGACGTAATCAAAGGGACAAATTGTGGATAAAAAGCCAGCATTAAAATCCATGTATTGTAAGTTGTGTACGGGCGTAAGTTCTCGGGCCTGTGGTCTAGTGTTAATTTCCGGCCCTGATTTATGCATTTTTAATTATTCCAAATAGCTAACCCAAGAGTCAGCTTTGCAAGGACATCGTTAGATTAAACAAATGAGCGCGGAATACGGAAAAATTCATTCAATGTACATGTAGCGCTTGTGGACTGCATTCACAAAGTTTTTTTTAAATCACAACTCAAAACTTTTTATTTTAAAAGAAAGCCTTTGGTTGGGGGTAGTGAGTTTTGTATCTGCTGGTTTTATATGTTATAGTTTATATTTGTGTGTGAACTTTTTAAATGTTTTCGTGTTCCAAAGTTGCATTGTTTTTACTGCCTTCTTTGTTTTATGGTGTTCATGCACCTTTTTGCCTGTAAAAGTTTGAAAGCTGTTTTGCTTATATTTTTACTGGTGTACTTTTCTTAAAACTGTTCACTTAATGTATGTAATTTTCTTAATCTTTAGCCATTTTTACTGTTATGCAGCCTCAAACAGTTGGTCCTGGAGAGAGCGCAGTATAAAACCAATAAATTATTATTATTATTATTATCCAATGAGCTGTCTTAGGGAAATTTGTCCCCCTGAAGTTCTGTCCCCCATATGGAAAATTAGCATGGGCTGGAGGAGGGGAAAGTCAAAAGAGGGTGCTATCAGAAGAAGTTTCATGCTTTCAAGCACTGTGTTAATATTTAATTGATTATACAACTGGGATAGCTAGTCACCTCTTGACCCTCGTTTGCCATTACTTTGAATATTTGATGCTCGACTGTCTAAAATATTCTTAGTTAAGGCATAAATCACCTGTCCTCTGTATAATCAAACAAACTTTTCTTTATTTATCCCGGCAGATATAACAGAGATTGAGCCCAACGTGTTTCTCTGTCCGTTTCTTGACGTCATCCGTTCAGAGGACACTACCGGACCAATCACAGGGCTCGCTTTGTCTTCCATCAATAAATTCCTGTCTTACGGGATGTTGGGTAAGATTAAGATGTTTCTTCAGAAACCTTACTTCCTCCCCTCAAGACCATCATGACCATTGCCCGCTCCCTTTCCCTCCCCAATGACCATTGTCTTGTTACCTACACAACAAATCCTAACAAGTCCCAACGACTTGACACTTGAGCTTGAACATAATATATGTGGGGCCCAATCTCATAGACTTGCTTTGAGGCACAACATTTGCCTGAGCACCAACAATTGTTTATAGAGAAAGGAGCTTTCTCGATGGCCATGCATGTACTGTTTGTACGTTGATTTTTGCTGGGAATAAAGTTGTAAAGCACTGTTTTCAGCTTAAAACAGCTGTACACCACTGGCACCCCCTGCGCAGCCCAATTTCATAGTGCTCCTTAAACACAAGAATTAGCAATGTGCAACAAAATGATGCTTACTAGACTAAGCCAAATACTCTGTCAGTGTCACTAACAACTTGTGACTGGTATCCTGCTCATTTTCGCTTATCAGCAAATTAGTAAGCAATAGTTTCAGCTTAAGCAGCTTTATGAAAATGTGCTGAATGTTGGTCAGAATTCTTCGGCTACATTGAGGCATTGAGGCCTCATTCAAGATTGTTTTCTCTTCTCCCAGATACGTCTATAGAGGGCGCCACCTCTGGCATTGAGAACATCGCAGATGCTGTTACACATGCCAGGTTCGTGGGTACTGACCCAGCATCTGATGAAGTTGTACTCATGAAGATTTTACAGGTAACGCTTTGGCGATTGATTTGGCTGTCTGTTTGTCTGTCAGTTTCGTGGGGCTGTTTTTGTCTGTCCTTACAACAAGTTTTTAAACAAAGCCTGGATTTCGCAAAAACATTGTATCGTGCACGAAAATGCTCCTTGGTTGTGCACTTGTTTTGTGCGAACTACTTTAAAGAAAGTTCAATGCCCAATAAAAGGCTTATTATTTGAGTGAGAACTTACTTTGTTTTTTCATTACTTTAGAGGGAGCCGTTTCTCACAATGTTTTTACTATCAAAAGCTTTCCATTGCTCCTTACCAAGTTAAAAGTTTTTATGCTTACAATTATTTTGAGTAATGACCAATAGTGTCCAGTGCCATTAATGTCAAACAGGAGGGTCCTGATGGAGGAAACAACCTCAGCACCAGTTTCTGAACGTCTGTTTTGTTTTTGATTTGGATCATTTTGCAGGTTCTGAGGACTTTGTTGTTGACACCCGTCGGGGCACACCTGTCTAACGAGTCAGTCTGTGAGATCATGCAATCTTGCTTCAGAATCTGCTTTGAAATGAGACTAAGTGGTGAGATACATTATTTATAGAAGTGGGTTTAGTTCAATCTCTGATCGTAGGACAACAAGTTGTATTCTTTAAAAGGACACGTTGCCTTGGATCAGGCGAGTTTGTTGATGAAAAGTGTTTGACACCTGTCTAATGAGTTGATCTGTGAGATCATGCAATCTTGTTTCAGAGTCTGCTTTGAAATGAGACTAAGCGGTGAGATACATTATTTATAGATGTGGGTTTAGTTCAATCTCTGATCGTAGGACAACAAGTTGTATTCTTTAAAGGGACACGTTGCCTTGGATCAGGCGAGTTTGTTGATGAAAAGTGTTTGACACCTGTCTAACGAGTTGATCTGTGAGATCATGCAATCTTGTTTCAGAGTCTGCTTTGAAATGAGACTAAGCGGTGAGATACATTATTTATAGATGTGGGTTTAGTTCAATCTCTGATCGTAGGACAACAAGTTGTATTCTTTAAAGGGACACGTTGCCTTGGATCAGGCGAGTTTGTTGATGAAAAGTGTTTGACACCTGTCTAACGAGTTGATCTGTGAGATCATGCAATCTTGTTTCAGAGTCTGCTTTGAAATGAGACTAAGCGGTGAGATACATTATTTATAGATGTGGGTTTAGTTCAATCTCTGATCGTAGGACAACAAGTTGTATTCTTTAAAGGGACACGCTGCCTTGGATCAGGCGAGTTTGTTGATGAAAAGTGTTTGACACCTGTCTAACGAGTTGATCTGTGAGATCATGCAATCTTGTTTCAGAATCTGCTTTGAAATGAGACTAAGCGGTGAGATACATTATTTATAGATGTGGGTTTAGTTCAATCTGTGTTCGTAGGACAACAAGTTGTATTCTTTAAAGGGACACGTTGCCTTGGATCAGGCGAGTTTGTTGATGAAAAGTGTTTGACACCTGTCTAACGAGTTGATCTGTGAGATCATGCAATCTTGTTTCAGAATCTGCTTTGAAATGAGACTAAGCGGTGAGATACATTATTTACAGATGTGGGTTTAGTTCAATCTCTGATCGTAGGACAACAAGTTGTATTCTTTAAAGGGACACGTTGCCTTGGATCAGGCGAGTTGGTTGATGAAAAGAGTTTCAAACCGTTTGTTATGAAATGCATGGGTTAGAAAGATGTTTTTAAAGTAGAATATAATAATCCACCTGTTATGCCTTGAAATTGCACGGTTTTCCTTATATACACGCCGTGAACTAACTCGGCACTCTAATTTGTGGAGTCCAATCCAAGGCAACGTGTCCCAATCTAGTCTTTGTTCAACCCAAAATTTGCTAAAATTTACCCAGTTCAGTTTCAGATACTTTAAATTAAAAAAGTTGTCCGTGAAGTATTTTTATTTGAAGAAATGAGTCCCTCTTTTCTCATAAACCATGTCAAATCTTTTAGTGGTTTCATGTTCTGCTTATAAATACCATTATGTTGCGATGTTTCTTTTTCCTAGAATTGCTACGGCGATCAGCGGAGCACACCCTGGTGGACATGGTGCAGCTGCTTTTCTCAAGACTTCCTCAGTTTAAGGAAGAGAAACTCTCAGGGATGAGAAAGGTATGAAGATGAAAACGACCACCCCCCCCCATTCTTATCAACAGGGATGTGATTTCTCCATTTTTATCCAGAAATCTGAAAAAAAATAATAAAAAATCATAAGAAACCATATGGTACACCCCGAATTGCAGATTAGGGCTTTTTAAACCCAAGATAAATGTATGCAAGAAGGCTTCACACTTACGCTTTTCACTCATAGTTCAGGTTTTTTTCAACATCCTTTCACGTCCCTGTATCAAGTTTTATCTTGTAATTTTTTTCAAGGTGCATTGATAAAGGATGCCGGTCTGAAAGTAAAGGTGAGTTGAAATTATGCAACAACTTTAAATTTATTATTATCAACTTTTTTTCAGTTGAAGATGCGAGCAGGTGGAATTCCTGATGCGTCACGCCGTCGCCGATCTCGACCCTCTCCCAAAGTCCGCTCTAAGAAAGATCGCTCAGCGACAAGCCCGACTGATGACATACCCTCAGTGCAATCGGGGACCCACACTGCAAACAGCAACGCCGCTCTCTCCCCGGTATCATCTGTGATCTCATCTGTTGCCACGGTAGCAACCACTGCGGCAACATCACCAAACGCCCAGTCCTCTGATTTATCTGAGGTGACTCCGCCAACCACGCCCAACGTTTCATCAGACGCCGGAGTGGCATCAGAAGACCAGTCCCTGCCATCATTATCTCAAGAGAGTGATGTTGATATGGCGCTGACCTCAGATGGTGATGTTACACCTAGCCAAGGAGGTCAAGTTATCTCAATGCAGGGGGAGCAGCAAGATGAAAGTATCGTGAGCAAGGTAGATGAAAAACACAAAAACTGTTAAGCTATGGAAGTTGTAGTACTAAATTGAAGTGTCAAACTGAAGTGCTAAGTTAAAGTCCAAAATTAAAGTACTTAGTTTAAGAACAAACTTCTCAGTTCTATTGTTTCAAACTTGTGCCCTTAAAGGAACACGTTGCCTTGGATCGGTCGAGTTGGTCTTTTAAAAGCGTTTGAAACCGTTTGTTATGAAATGCATATGGTTAGAAAGACGTTTTAAAAGTAGAATATAATGATCCACACAAGTATCACTCAAAACATCTTTCTAACCATATGCATTTCATAACAAACGGTTTCAAACACTTTTTATAGACCAACTCGTCCGATCCAAGGCAACATGTTCCTTTAAGGTTCAAACTATCGCCAGCAAGTTTCAAACTTGTGTGAGACAAATATGCGACCTACCAACGTAAACTAGCCCATGAAATTTGTGCTCAAGTTATCTAATAGCGCCCTCGTTTTATTATGTTGAATCACTTCTAACTGTTCACATTGTACATTTAAACATGTCCATGTGATCTCCTCTTGCTCAGTCAGAATGTAACAACTGTCCCAGCTCTTGATTTCACCAGACTCTTCCTAACTTTGGATTAATCTTGGGACTTAGGACGAGTTAAGTTCCATATCTATAGACGTTCGGACACATTGAATTCGCTCTAAGTTTGAAGGCTGAGTTACTAGTCCTAACTCGAGATTTTGTGAAATCAACTGCAGGTATCTATGAATGGTTCATTGGACCTCAGGATGCATCACTCATTTATAAAAGTGAAAACATTGGATGAAGATTCAAGCGCTCTTCCTTCGTTTTCTAATCTCTTTAGCCTTTGACCTCAAAAGCGTGGCGTTGCAGAACAGATCACCAATGTCGATCGATTGGACACCTTAGACCAAAATTAATAGTCTTTATTCCCGATTCAAATTTAAGTCTTAAATCATGGACCCGCTGCTAACACATAGGATTCAAACTGCCTCTAGCAACTAGGCAAACTCGGTGGTCTTGTTGGTGATACACTGCTCTAGAATCGCCAAGGTCATGAGTTTGAATCCCACCTGAGTAATATGCCTGTGATTTTGTTCACAGAGCACGGGAAAGTACTGAGTATCAGTGTTAACACTCATCGATGTATGGGTAAAACCAAAAATTAATATTCTTTATCCCGATGCCAATTTCCATCTTTTAAACTCAGAAGGGTGAAGATGCAGAACAGATTGCCGACGTCGAGCGGTCGGACTCCTTAGTAGATGGAGCCGAAGACGCTGAGTCGGTGACGGAGCATTCCGACAGCGCATCAGTGCAAGATTCCGAGTACGTCAATCCACAAGGTGTCAGGTTCACTCCTCACCAGAGACATAAAAATGGTGAGTATGGAAACCAGTGTTGAGACATGGTGAGCAGTGCTAGCTGGGCCTGCCCAGGACTCACAACTTTTGCCCAGCACTCTGAGCGAAATACATTGTGCCAACAGATTTCAAAATATTGTCCACTGTGCATTTATCTGAGACACGGCTTATGATAAGGAGTATCAAATGTCACAGAGAAAGAACATAGTCAAAAGGCAATTCAACTTTATTGCATGGCCTCCATAACATGAACAGTTTGAAAACCTGGCCCCACTTCAGCAACCGTGGCCCATACTTAATAATTCTGTTGAACTGCTCACCCTTGGTAGACTTCGAAAGAATTTGATGTATTGTCCACCACTAAAATTGGTCTACATGTAGCTACAATCCCGATGGAAAATGTGTCCCGAGGGAAACTTCTCGTTCTTGATTTGTTTTCCCTGTATGCTGTCACTACACAAAAGAGATATTTAGATGATTCTACCACAAACGGTAATTATATTTCCTATCCACTATTATTAGGTTTACGATTGGAAATTCATGCTTCCGTCATGTACAATGTAGAATGCATAAAAATTCAAATAATTTAGGGTTGAGCTACTCTCCGATATTTCTGAATATTTCTAACAAACGACTTATTTAGCTTGATGGCATCACAAATGAAACGGTTGACTTTGACCTCTGCTTATTTCAGGTACCGGACCCATCATTCCTTATGGTCTACCCTGCGTCAGGGAACTCATGAGATTTCTCATCTCTCTAATAAATCCGTATGATAGGTAAGAATCTTGCATTGGTCATTGTAGGAGTATTTTCTGCCATCGATTTCACCAAACTCTTCCTAACTTAGGATTAGTCTTAGGACTTAGGACAGGTTCAGTTCCATATCCAAATACGTAGGACGCATTGAACTTATCCTAAGTTAGGATTAGTAACTCGTCCTAACTCGAGATAGGATCAATCCTAGCGTTTCGTGAAATCGACTGCAGGACACCTTGGGTATGTGTCAAAGACGAGTATTCTCCCTTGGTGTATATCAAAACATGCATAAAGTAACAAACCTGTGAATATTTTTACTCAATTGGTCTATACCAAGTTGCGAGAGAATGATGGAAAAAAAAACACCTTTGCCACCTGAAGTTGTGTGCTTACAGATGCCTTGAATTTGAGACATCTCGAGCTGAGAGGTCGAATTCAATTCAAATATTTTAGTGGGCAATTTACTTCTTTCTCAAAAGCTATGTTACTTTAGGTGGAGCGGTTTCTCACATTGTTTTATACTATCAGCAACTCCCCATTGCTTGTAACCAAGTAAGTTTTTATACTTTCAATTATTTTGAGTAATTACCAATAGTGTCCAGTGACTTTAAAGGTAGGACCATGATTGGTGAATATGCTAACAATTAATGACCGTGAAACTTACTTGTATTAGAAAGCACTGCAGTTGTTGATATTTTGAGAAAGGATTCCCTTCTTGGTTTTGATTTTGTTTTAACCCTAAAGTTATTGAATCTCAGAAACAATTCATTAATCGTTTCTCAGACTTCTAAGGGGTGGTGTCTGTCGTAAATGCTGCGGCAAGAGATGCAGTTTGTACCCGCTGTCAATTTGCTAAATATGGATTGGATTTGATGTTCTTGTAAAAATGCTGTGAAGGTTTTTGATGTTTTTTCAGCAAGTAGAGACTGCATTCGGCTGAAAATTTCCCAGTGTGATCTTCGTTAGAAGTTTTAGATAAGTATTGCGTTGACAAAAAAAAACAATCTATGACCCAAATTTTTAAATTTTTTGACGGATGAGAATGAGAAAATTACTTAAGATATTTTGTATCCAATGATTGAATTTGAAATGGCAAGTTAAAATAACTTAAGGGTAAAAATTAATGCAAAAAAAGTTAAGTTTCATGTTTTTTTTTATTTGTGCAGGCATAACACAGACCTTATGATGCACATGGGTCTGAACCTCTTGACGGTTGCCTTGGAAACGGGATGCGATCACGCCGCCCACTTCTCGTCGCTTCTCAGTCTCATTAGAGACGACATGTGCAAGAACCTCCTCGCAGTAAGTTCAATTGAAGAAGTTTGGATTAATTTCATTTCATACACTTATTTCATTTATTAATTTCACAAGTAAAAAAAAAAATGCAAAGTACAAAAATAAGAACGATAAAGAAAATATATGGCTAGCTTCATTCTGGTCTTAGCGATCAACAGGAAAAGTATAAGCTTGTTGTCATTTTCCGTTTTTTTTTTTCTTTTTCGGCTGAAGAGTTGCATGTCTGTAAACAGGGATGAGAAATTTCAAACTTGAACTTATCTGAATTCAGCCTTTTTATGTTAGCCTGGTGAAGAAAATCAGCCGTTATTCTACATGTAAAAGGAACCAGCTCTCTGATCTTATTCTCTAGTGCTGAGGATACTGTTCCGAAAACTTCTGTGAAATCTAAACCCCAGGGGTTACCAAAGGGTGGAATTGCCAACATTTTAACATACCTCCTGAAATTTGGATGCTAGTTTCAGACATTTTTGTCTGCAATGACTCTCAGCACTGCTGCATAGGAACCCAATGTTATTATTATCAATACCCATGTAGTTGTTTGTTTAGGAGCTCTAGAGGAGTCTTTCTGTTTTTCTCAACAGCTTCTGCAAGCAGACAGGCTGTCTCTCTTCGCAGCATCCCTCCGCGTCTGCTTCATGCTCTTCGAATCGTTGAGGACTCATCTGAAATTCCAACTGGAGATGTTTCTTCAGAAGCTGACGGAGATCATCATCTCGGAGTCGGTGAGGATTCCTTACGAGCAGCGAGAGATGGCACTGGATACCATCGTTCAGGTAAGAACTTAAGGTTAAGGTAAGAACTTAGGGTTGGGGTTGGGGTTGGGGTTGGGGTTGGGGTTGGGGTTGGGGTTGGGGTTGGGGTTGGGGTTGGGGTTGGGGTTAGGGTTAGGGTGAGTCAGTGAGGATTCCTTATGAGTATCGAAAGATGGCACTGGATACCATCGTTCAGGTATAAACTTAAGGTTAGGGTTAGGGTTGGGGTTGGGGTTAGGGTTAAGGTCAGGGTCGGGATCAGGGTTAGGGTGATTTAATAAATCTATTTTAATCTAATCTAATCTAAACAAAAACTTAAAAAAAATCTGAACAGGAAATTGGAAGATTTGCATGTATGCCTCATGCTAGCCAGAACTGCCTAGTTTATATGTTACAGATATCTTGCTAGTTTCATAATTTAATATTTTCATTTTTGTTTTACAGCTGTGGAGACTCCCATGCATGGTAACGGAACTCTACCTCAACTATGACTGTGACGTCTACTGTAGCAATCTCTTTGAAGATCTTACAAAGTTGTTATCTAAGGTAAGGTCATAATGATGTCATTAACCATCAGCCTAGGTCTTACCTCGTGGCCGAGCGGTTTAGTTCACTGGGCCAAAGCTCTAGTGGTGTCAGCAGCAGCATGTAGTGTGTGAGAGCTAATGTTTCACCCAAATATTAATTGACTTCAGGCCTGAAGCCTTGTATTATGCATCTGAAAACACACAAATTCCTGCAACAAGGGCATTCATTATTCTCTTGCAACTTTGATGGCCAATTGAGTCCAAATTTCCACAGATTTGATATTTAATGCATATGTTGGGATACACCAAGTGAGAATACTGGTTTCTGACAATATTACTGAAGGTGTCCAGTGCCTTTAAACTTGAAGCTTGTTGGTTGAATCCAACCCCAAGGGAAAATGTTTTGTGAAGGAATTTACTTCAGGTTTTCTTGTTTTTCTGTCTTCAGAATGCCTTTCCTGTCTCCGGCTCGCTCTTCACCACCCATCTCCTCAGCCTAGACGCTCTCCTCGCCGTCGTCGATAGCATAGAGACAAACTGTCATCATCGAATCCTCAGCTCCATGGTCGCCAAGGCGTCTTCCGCCTCTGCCTCCACCGCTGTAACAGACAGAGAGAAGTCTGACTCCGCCGTCACGATCCACGTGGAAGACGTCTCGGAGAAGAGCGACGACGGAGAGAAGGGGAAGGAGAAAGATGGAGGAGAGGAGGCTGGGATCCAGGGAGGGGTTGGGGTTGTCCCGCCCACTACGGGGTATGCCATGGCCCAGATTATGTCGGCTAATCGGGATAAGGACATAGAGATTGGTAAGTCCGACTGAAAACTTTCTGTGAAGAAAACGGCATCATGTATGATACATCGACTCTAAGTACAGTTGGCTCTCATTATAAAGAGCATTGTTATACAGAGGTTTTGCTTATAAAGAGTATTGACCCCTTGCACGCACAACACACGTGGCGACTGTCCATGCTCACCATGTAAACGCCGCGCCGCCTGAAATGTGCACTTCACTGAATCATGCACACAGACATTGCCCACCAGTATGGCGCATCCAATATTATTTCGATGATGATGTCAGGTGAATTTGGTCAATATTCTGAATCTCATTTCTGATTTGTGTTTGCCTTTGTTTTCCTGTCCTCTTATAACACGTTCCTGTTATATAGAGGAAATTTTGCCAGTCCCAGGGACCTTGTTTTAATGAGAATCAACTGTATTTGTATAGCGTTCTTACACAGAAAAGGTACCACACCTACCTACTTATAGACCCATTGCATTTGACGTCACACTCTCAAAAAGGAGGCAGATCATTGGACAATAGCTGTTCTCTGTGGGTAAAAACGTGTGCGTGACCTCAGCAAGGGGGAGCTATTGATTTTATACACAATACAGAACGCGCCTCCGAACAATGCGCGTAATTGATGGTGTCAGCTCTCTTTTGTGCATGTTTGTATACGATTTTGACACCCAAAATGGCACCTGGGATAGGCACATGTGAGTAAGCTGCGCATATTGCAAGGGGGCTATACTGTAATATTGTCATGGATCACACTCAAGTTTACAATGCAACATGTGAAGCGGTAACAGAGGGACCACCTTAAGAGGATGTGACTTTTTTATTTCAAGTATCAAGTAACAAAACCACAATAGAAACTGACCGTGTAATATGTTTCTTTTTTCTTCTCTCAGTCAAAAGTTTAAAGATGTCGGACGATCACATTGAGGGTAGTCCCAATCGAAGGATCAGTCGCTTCACTCCGTCCGCAAACTTACCCTCGTTGGAACAGCTCATGAAGATCAAGCAGAAGAAAAAGGTAGCATGAGGGAGCCCTCCATTGTTACATTTTGTATCAAATTCTTGTATTGACCCTGTTGACAGATTGTCTAGCTGTGATATACATGTATGGAAATAAATAAATAAATAAATAAACAAACAAACAAACAAACAAACAAACAAACAAACAAACAAACAAACAGACATGCTTGGCGCTATATAAATTCCCTCTGATTGATTGATTGATTGGTTGCAGTCGTGAAATCGCGGTTGCATTCCCTTTTGAGCATGATCGCACATTGATCCCCTTTTTGGTACCGGAAGTGGGTTCAAAAGAACACTGTTTTGCTAGCAAATTGCGGGGTCTGGTAGCCCTTTGTGTCACACTAGACTTTTGATTGCCCATTAATCCAAAAGGGCGATCAGACCCTGCTTTAATCCTACTCAAGAGGAGGATCTAAAATTGCGCAGTCAGATCCTGATCTCCCTCGGGTTCCCACTGGAGCCTGTTTCTTGTTGATCGCCCTTTGATCGCCCTTTCGTGGTCTTGATCGCCCTTTTTTTCCGAACTTGGAGATCAAAGCGGGGTCCAATGGGAACGGGGTCAAAGATCATTTCTGTAGGGGTACACTGCAATCCAGCGGAAACCAAGAACGTTCTGATGGACACAGTCATGATATTCTTCCTACTTAAGTCCATTTGTGGGTTGTAAAACATTCATTTGTGCTCTGTGTTTAACGTTGTACTAATATCAGATTATGATATTCTGAGTATGTCCTGAGGGAGATTTGAAGCTCCATCCCTCTTATAGCTGACAGTGTTTCTCTCTGGAACCCTTGCAGATTTGTTGCAGTGACTGCAACAACTGGGACAATTTGTAGTTTTATCATTTTGATGACAATTTTATCTTTTCTGTTGTTGCAATTCAAAGTTGATCCATGCAGGCACGGAGCAGTTTAATATAAAGCCATCTAAAGGGATAGCCTTCCTCCTTGAGCAAGGCATCCTCCATACTCCCCTCAACCCTCACGAGGTTGCAGTCTTCTTGAAGGAGAACCCAAAATGTGATAAGAAGATGATCGGAGAATACCTCAGTAGCAGGAAGAACGAGACCGTTCTGGAAGCTTTCTTACGGTAGGTTCAAAGCTTTCCTGAGATTCAACATCTTGGTACATCAGAAAATACAACAATGACTTGAGCAAGCTGGATGAAACGTTGAGAACAATTAAGAACTCACTCTGGGGTAGTGAAGTTTATAACGAGAAGTCCCCTCGATCCACTAAAGCTGAAGAGCATGTAGTAGTCCCGGCCGATTTCTACCTTACGCCCAGGTATAAAGCAGGACAGTTCTTTTCAGAACTGAGAAATCTCCCGAGTTCCGAAAATCTACTCCGAAAATATAAAGCAAGACAAGTTCTTAAAGAACATAATCTACCTGGCAAGGTTGCTATCACAAACCAAAAAAGTAAAATAAAAAAGAGACTACTTTTTTTATGGGAAATTTTTCCAACTCAAGTAAGGGACCTGTGTGGTTGCAATGCTCCCTGTGTACGTTGTCAGCACATGCTGACAAGCATTTTCCATAGTCTTCCAAAAGAATTTGTTTTGCAGTTGTCAATTTGCCGAGTTCCTTTGAGGGGAAGATCATGCGAACAAACAAGCAAACAAACACACAAACGAACACCCCAAGAAACAAATTTATAATTGATTGGTTTGTTTTTTGTTTGGCGGCAGGTTGTTTGTCTTTGAGGGTATTAGGATTGATGAAGCTTTGAGGATGTATCTTGAAGCATTCAGACTCCCAGGAGAGGCACCGGTTATTCAACATCTTATGGAACATTTCTCAGATTACTGGCATGTGAGTAATAAGGTGGAAATTATAGACCTTTATCAAGCTGTCACCATCTTGGTCATGTTCCCTGTTTCCATAACAGTAGTGACTGCTAACATTCATTACGCAAACATGGCACCAGACTATTATTTCGTCCAGCCTCAGTTTGGTTACAATGATTTGGAATGGAGTAAAATCAAGATGGCCACAATGTGAGAAAGGTCTATGGGGAAAGGGGATGGAGATGGGGGGCTATGGAGGGTGAAACTTGAGCATCTTTAGTCACCCTTGTGGAACACTTCTCAGATTACTGGTATGTGAGTAACAAGATGGATCTTGAGGCAAGGGGGAAGGCGCTACGGAGGGTAAAAGCATCTTAAGCCCATCAGCATCTTGTGAAAAACTCGGATCACAGGCATGTGAGGAACAAGATGGATCTGTAGGGGAGGGGGATGGAGACCGGGTGAGGGAGATGGAGGAGGGTATAGCTTCAAGTTACATGTATCTTAAATCATTCAGCATATTATGGAACACTTGGAAAGTAAAGAAGAATGGGGTCAGGCCTGATACTTCATGGAGACAACAAAGGAGATTGCCTGCATGCACCCTGCTCATTGTCTTGGTGCCCTTGAATTGTTACAATAGAAATTTACCATTCCTTCATAGGGTGCCCTATAAAAAAGGAGAAAATGCCATGGTGGTCATGCCCTTTCAAAAACGAAGCATACAGGGGGGGGGGGGGGGGGGGGGCTCATCTTGACCCCTTCTTATGTGTTAATGAGTTTCCAGATGTCTCCTAAACTGACCCATATTGCATACTTTCTTCCCCCCAGACAAGCAACAACCTGCCCTTTGCAACTACAGATGCTGCGTTCACATTGGCTTATGCCGTCATCATGCTGAACGTTGACCAACACAACCACAACGCCAAGAAGCAGAATATCCCCATGAATGTGGATGTAAGTATATCAAGTATATCCTCTGAGATGTCTTGAGATGATCTCCTGCAATCCGAAACTTATCTGTAGACAATGAGATATAAAGCTTGATCACAGCCTGAAGAGCGTTTCAAAGCACTTCAAACATAAGCATTATTTCAAGACTAGTGTGAAAAAGAATTCAAAAAAGAAGTTTTGATTTCATGTAATGTTTATGTAGCATTTTGTAAATTTTGTACTTTTTACCATTTATTGCCTTTTAATATGTGAGTGTCGCTATGTTTGAGATGTTCTTTGACCCTTCCAACTTCTGCTGCTGGTAATTTTGTTGTATATACAAATAAAAAATGTTGTCTTCGTTAGAGTTGTTTTCTTGTTTGTGTTATACAATCTGTTAGACTTGCACAGTATGTTGAGAATCTCTTCTTTGTTTCTTGTTGCAGCAATTTAAAAGGAATCTCTCTAAAGTTAACGGGGATGCTGATTTTGAAGCAGCCATGCTGGAGGAGATCTTCACAGCCATCAAGTAAGATAATAATAATAATAATAATAATAGGGATAATGCAACCAAAAACCCAGAAGAGAATAAAGACTAGTAATATACAAAAATAGTATATAGTAATATAGTAATAAAGCAAAAATACAAAAAGTGACAGAATCAAAAACACATTAGATGGAACGATTAAACAGATGTGTTTTTAAAAGTCCTTTAAACTGTTCTTCAGAAGAAGCGTTCTGGATGTTTGTTGGGAGTGAGTTCCAGTTGCGGGGACCAGCGATGGAGAATGCACGGTCTCCAAACTTCTTGGAGGATCGAGGTACCACCAGATTGGATTGAGATCGAAGACCTTCACATTTGGGTTTGCTGAGATCTAGTGTGTATGAAATGTAGGATGGGAAAGTATTGGATACAGTTTTGAACATGTTCAGTGCCGTCTTAAAATGTATTCGCTGGTCGACTGGAAGCCAATGGAGATCCGTGAGCAGAGGTGTGGCATGAGAATACTTTGGCTTCTTATGGATCAGTCAAGCGGCCTTGTTTTGGAGTTTTTGTAAGCGGTTGAGATCATGTTGCTTCAGTCCAGTGAGAAGGGAGTTGCAGTAGTCGAGGCGTGAGAGTACCAGTGCACAAACAACAGAACGACAGGTGTCATAATCCAGGTATTTGCGTATCATTGTGATGTTGCGTATGTGATAGTTAACGGACCTGCAGAGACCAGTGACATGTTCACTCATTGACATGGAGTTGTCAAAAGTTACTCCCAGGTTCCGAACGGATGAGACACTTCCTCTTTTCTTCATAATCTTATAACAATCAAAGAAGGTTTTTTGGTCTCTACGAACTGTAAAGGGTAAGAACCCTGTTTCAGCTCCAGAAGTAGGTGGCAATATGCCCCTTGTGGCAGTTGATTTGGGTTGATAGCCCAAATCAGTTCAGTGTAGCCCTCACCTTGAAGTGGTCGTCCGGCTTTTTTATGTTATGCGACATCTCATCTTTCCAATTAGAATTAGTGCAAACCGTTATTAAACAGAAGTCATAAGTTCCGTTTTAACCGTGTAGGAAAATAAACGTAAATGTACAACTCTAATTCTTATCTCACTGATCACTTAATACCCACAAATGAGAGCACCAAACTCATTCTGATGTTTTGTTTAGCAGAGTGTGGGTTCGACAACTCGATCATGACACCTATGTCCCTGAGCAAGATAATTGACTGTAATTTTTTCTCTTCATCCAGGGGTAAATGGGCACCTGTGAGGGCAGATATGGTGCTTGTGATTTATTTAGCTTAGTGGCACATATTTTTGGCACAGGCTGTATACTCCCCAGGGCGCTGAGATGGTTTAAGGAGTGAATAGCCTTGCTCAAGGCAGTCGAATTATTCACTCCGAAAAAAGACCGCCGCTGTATAAAAACCCAGCTGTATCCACTGTGCGTAAAACCCAGCCGTATTCACTGTGCGTAACATCGCACGACACGATGCCCCCGTACACTATCCGCATGCGGAGGCCGTCAGGCCGACAGCCTTGTAGGATCTGTGTTGAAGCCACTGACCTCATTACTATAATAAGCGAAGAGTTCCCACGGTCAGCTCATTACCATAATGCCCGCGAAAGACGAGACATGTTTACCTCACACACCACCACCACGGACGCATGATAGGGTCCAAAGGTCGTGATAAGGGAAGTGCGTGATTGGACGTCAAAATGAATAATTCATTTGCCTCACATCCTGTGTTGTCTGATAGGTCTGACGAACGATATACATATTCATGAGCTGCATACTAGCATATCCTCGAGCCCCCCCAATTTCGTCCACTATTGGAATTTTTTCAATACAACACATTAAAACGGGAAGATACAGATCCGACAAGGCTGTCGGCCTGACGGCCTCCGCATGCGGTTAGTGGTGTACGAGTGCGATGACTTGTGTGAACAGTATTCGTGCGATGTGACAGTGTGTATACGGGTGGGTCATTCGGTGTGATCGCACACACCATGCACAGAGTATACGGCGGGTGGGTTTACAGCTGCGTCTTTTCGGAGCGAATAATGCGACTGCCTTGAGCAAGGCTAAGGAGTGAATTAAATGACCCAGTTACCAGTAATGATGTTGGAGCGCTTTGAGAAGCCCTATGGGTGTGTGAAAAGCGCAATATAAAACCAATTATTATTCTTATCTATACTATTAAAAGCGTAACCCGCGCCATCTTGGATTGAAAATTAGAAGGTCCAGTGGCATGGCATCCTTGTGGAAATCAACACGGTTAAGTGTGTGGAATTCAATACGTTTGTGTGGTTTCAGGCGTCGGGTTGCAAGTCTACAAAACCCTAACCCAAACTCCCACTTACAAGTCATCTGATTGGAGAAAGTTTGGGCAGCGACCGTGTGTCAACCACTGGTCGATGTTGTTACCAGACTTCCTAGAAATCTTTCTGACAGGCGACTCATTGGACAGTGTTTCGCAGATGGTTCTCCGGATTGGTTCACTCATTGCCCCTTGCCCGCCCACCCGCCATTCGATCCGCCCTTTTTGGTCGGGTTACTTTCATGTTGTACTAAGCATGGTTCTCCAGATTGGTTCATTCATTGCCGCGCAGGGTCGAAAGGGTCGAAGAGGCTGGGTGCCAGGACAAAACTGAAACAAATCTCACGAATTTGCATTGAATGAATGAAGTAACTCACAGATTGATGTTTCGCAGGCGACCATGTGTCAACCACTGGTCGATGTTGTTATCAGACTTCCTAGAAATCTTTCTGACAGGTGACTCATTTGTTGAAAAGATTAAATGTCGAATATTTATAAAAAAGCATTCACTTCCAAACGGCATGAGAATTATCATGATGGACAAGGATGGGATCAAACGGATGCTTTATAATTTGGAAACATTGGGTAGGGCCGGCTATAGGTTGGAAGGTGCTAAGGGAACTTTACAATTAATAACATTTTGGGGTGGGGGGGGGGGGGGGCCTTACACAAAGAGCCTAACCTCTCCTTACATTCTGGTCAGTGTATTGTGAGTGGTGTGTTGTCTGGTTTTGAGACAGGCCACCTGTTGCTTGGTGAAGGACGTCGCCGTGGGACCAATTTAGGTTGAAAGTGGGTGGCGACCTCGGACTTACAAAAATCTCCATACAGAAATTGCACTATTGATGCAAAATGTATCTTGCTGTTTTTAAACTATGGACGCTATCTTTTGCCAATAAACTCAAATGAGCACATGAATACCGTTTTAGAATACGGTCTGTTCATGGAGGTACAGTGTTGCAGTTTCAGAGTTTACCCCATCACGGAAGTTTGTGAAATTTATACACGTACGTCAAAGGCTGTTTTGAAGCTGTAAAAAAGAACTTTGCATTTGGTCAAAGTTGTTAAGCAAAACGACATTAAGTTTCCTTTGAATAAGTCCATTCACAAAATTGGTTAGAGCAGTGTGTCGGTCAGTTTAGTCAGTTTCACCTATCAACGCTGATTTGAAAAACGTATAGCGTTAAGGAGGCCCAAAATATTAGACCCCTATAAAGCTCACGGGGGAGCCTTATAGTTTCTAGAAATATGCATAAGGTACGTCGTCTAACCCAAAACGAGGTGGGCGCAGCCACTGCAAGTAGTGGCAAACGTGTGCAATAGCTTCATTTTGGGGTAGAATTATGACGCCATGCATAAATATTGAGAGAGGCGTATAACACCCTCACCCACATTACATTTCGAAATATTTGTGTAAAGGATTTTCATCATCTAGCGGGGTGCCGCGCAAAGCGCGGCATCACGCTAGTTGTTATTATTATTATAAATTCATTCAAAATTTTGTGGAATTTGCAGGAGTGAAGAGATTGTGATGCCGGCGGAGCAGACCGGTCTGGTCAGAGAGAATTATCTCTGGCGTGTCTTACTGAAGCGAGGAGCGACTTCTGAGGGCACGTTCCTCCACGCCCAGTGCGGAGACCTGGATCGAGAGCTGTTCCTACTCGCCTGGGGGCCGACAGTCGCAGCGTTGTCATTTGTGTTTGATAAAGGAATGGACGAGACCATAGTGCAGAAAGCTATTGCTGGTTTCAGGTAGGGATATAGACTTGTTGACACGTCGTTATAAACTTGTTTATTTGTTTATTTATTTATTTCAACACAAACAGTACATACAGAGAAGTAACACTATTAATAAGACTACAGAGCGCAAGCCATAAGATCACAAAAAAACGCGAAAACAATCACCATCTAAAGGCGATCGGTCTGTTGCGGTGGTAGTCTAACACTAACAGCTCATGATACTTTGTCGGGAAACTGCTCTCGCAAGATTACTGCTCTTGTGCGAGGCTATGGGCTTCCTGACAGCTGCACCATGTAATGGGATAGCTGCACTACTTTTGGTTGATTTTGGCGCTGTATAAAGGTTTTTGATTGATTGATTTGAAAAGAACTGGTGTCTAACTGCTCAACGTTTCAATCAGTTTGCTCTGATCTTCTTCAGGAGAATGCTGGACTCTGTTGAAGACGATCAGAGCTGATCATACTGAATGAAACGTTGAGACGTTAACCACCGGTTATTTTTAGAACCAACACTACTCAAAAGAGTTTTTCATATGTATTACCGCAAATCCTTCGGATAGTTACACTTCCACCATGTTAAGTTCAAATCTTACAAATCTGTTTATTTTAAGAGAGGTTTCCTTTTTTTTGGCAGGAAATGTGCCATGATATCGGCTCACTATGGATTGACGGATGTGTTTGACAACTTGGTTATATCCCTCTGCAAATTCACAACGCTTCTCAATTCAATGGAGGTAAAGCTTCAAATTTTCCTTTTGACAAAAGGTTTATTTAGGTTTTTATTATTTGAGGATTGTTTTGTTTGAGGATTGGTAACCAATCAAGATAGGTTTTTTTAGGGGATAGTATACTTTTCGTTTATAAACGACAAAACTATCTTGTGAACGTTTCATTTTAAAAGATGATAGCGTTTCTTATATATCGTCGAAAATCCTAGCAGTTCTGCCACTTACATGTAGGAAGAATAAACCATAATTGGAACACACCATCTGAGAAATGTATCTGACAGTAACGCTTCACAGATTCAACTTTGGGGGGAAAAAAATGATTTTTTTTTCCACATCCTCATTGCTTCGTAGTCAAATGATTCTCAAAATGCTTTATACTATTGAAAGCTGCTGTATGCTGTAAAGATATTGGCAACATAGAGACTGCCAACATAGGGGTAGATAGATCAGTTGGTAGCCCACCAGCACCTCAATCCGGCGGTCCTTGGTTCAAATCCTGCTCTAGTGATTTTTCCTTCCTCAACCCCAAATGTTTTTGTTTCTGTTAACCAGACCCCTGAGAGTCTCCCGATCGTCTTCGGAGCCAACACCAAAGCCCACCTAGCGGCCAAGACAGTCTTCGGCCTCGCTCATCGACATGGAGACATCCTAGCAGAAGGATGGAAGAATCTACTAGATTGTATGCTGCAGCTGTATCGCGCTAAGCTCCTCCCCATTGAGATGATCGAGGTGCAAGACTTTGTCGATCCCAGCGGAAGGGTGTCTCTCATCCGGGAAGAGATGCCAGCAGTCAAGTAAGTCATCTTAAGGGGTTTGGGTACATTTTGTACGACACAAAAGACAAATCTGCACACATTTACATTAAACTTACATGGTTTCAAGATAAATTACTTGCTGAGGTGCTGTACTTTTTGAGAAATGAGTAAAACAATGTCTTGGAAAATATTTTAGCATGTACAACGTACTTACCAGTACTTGTATTTACGCGCCTCTCCTGAAAACATCCCTCTTTCATTTGTTTGTCTTCTCAAAAACTTGACCACTATGAAGCTGAAACTTCTACAAGTAAAGTATATTACACACATGTTCGTTCATAGTGAGTAGGGATTCATGTCTTGGCCAAAAAATTTGATCTACAAAAGGTATCAAAACTGTTTGAAGAACATCTACTGGCCGTCTTAAAACTTAAGAACCTGAGATGTTCGAAACTCCAAGTGTCTCAAAACTTGTGAAAGTTATAATAATAGTAATAACCAATTCTTGTTTTAATTCTACTACCGCGAAGTAGATTTAAGATTTTTTTTCAGGAGACTTCTCAGTTCCGAAAAGAACTGTCCTGCTTTTTAACTACTACCCAGGCGGAAGGTATAGAAAATTGGCTTGGACTACTCAATAGCTTATCGGATCGTGATTAACTGCACTACCGCGAAGTCAGTTCTTGAATTGGTCTCAACGTTTTGACCATCTTGCTCTAGTCATCAAAAGGAGACTGATGTTTTTCTTCCTCTTTGTCTCTCTCTTTTGTCTCATGCTCAGGTCTGATTCGTCTTTACTCGGCTCGTTCTACTCCTACTTTACACTGAACACTGAGACGTCAACGCAGAAAGGACCCACAAGTGAAGACAAGGAAGTCATCGAGCAAGCACGAAGCTGCATCGAGGTATAAAGAAACAACTCCTTCTGTTTTTATTTTATTTCTTTCATTCTGGTTGTGAAGCCAAGGATTCTCAGAAAAGCGATCTTAAAGGCAGTGGACACTATTGGTAGTTACTCAAAACAATTATTAGCATAAAACCTCACTTGGTAATGAGTAATGGGGAGAGGTTGATGGTATAAAACATTATGAGAAACGGCTCCCTCTGAAGTGACGTAGTTTTCAAGAGAGAAGTAATTTTCCACACATTCGATTTTGAGACCTCAGATTTAGAATTTGAGGTTTCAAAATCAAGCATCTGAAAGCACACAACTTCGTGTGACAAGGGTGTTTTTTCTTTCATTATTATCTTGCTACTTCGACGACCGTTTGAGCTCAAATTTTTACAAGTTTGTTATTTTATGCATATGTTGAGATACGACGAGTCAGAAGACTGGCTCGTTGACAAGTACTAAAGGTGTCCAGTGTCTTTATTGTTGTACTAGCAAATAACCCAATGGAGAGAAGACAAGGGAGGAAGTTTCAGTTTGACATGTAGGAGGAAAACCCCAGGGAGTTATTCCAGGGAAAAACCCACGCAGTCAGGGGTGCGTTTTGGCGTTTGTAACCAATAATTGTTTCAGTTAAAGGCAGTGGACACTTGGTAATTACTCAAAATAATTGTTAGCATAAAACCTTACTTGATAACGAGTAATGGGGAGAGATTGATGGTATAAAACATTGCGGGAAACGGCTCCCTCTGAAGTGCCATAGTTTTCGAGAAAGAAGTAATTTCCCACGGATTTGATTTCGAGACCTCAAATTTAGAATTTGAGGTCTCGAAATCAACCATCTAATTGCACACAAATTTGTGTAACAAGGGTGTTTTTTCTTTCTTAATTATCTCGCAACTTCGACGACCAATTGAGCTCAAATTTTCACAGGTTTGTTATTTTATGCATATGTTGAGATACACAAAGTGAGAAGACTGGTCTTTGACAATTACCAATAGTGTCCAGTGTCTTTAACCTTGCCATTAGTTGATCACTAGCCATTGACCGAAACAGTTATTGGTTATAACCGTGAAACAAACCCAAGGTAGGGACTGAAAACCCAATCCACATAGTGCCCCCGGCTTGATTCGAACCTGGGGTCCTAGAGGTCAAAAGCAAGGAAAGATACCACTATGCCAATCAGACCGCGTATTTAGGCTTAATGACAGACGAAGAGAATGTCGAGAATCAAAGCAAGTTTTTTCTTCAAAGACATATTGACTAACATCAACATAGCAATGTCACTATGAAGATAAATTATTTACACTTACTCAATTTTTTATTTTTTAAAATTATTTTGTTATATTTTTTATTTAACATCCATACAGGGCAAATAACAGGATAGATAAATGTATTTAACATTAATTATAAAACAGTAAAATGTAACAGTTAATTAAAGGAAATTAAAAAAAAAAACTTAAAAACACCCACATGGCAAGAGGGTAAAACCCTAAATAGAACAGACAGAAAACAATGCTCCTCACATTATTTTTTTATAAATAGTAATAATAATAATAGAAAATTATTGGATTTATATTGCGCTCTCTCCAGGACCAGCCTGTTTGAGGGCGCATAACAGTAAAAATGGCAAAAGATTAAGAAAATTACATACATTAAGTGAGCAGTTTTAAGAAAAGTTTACCAGTAAAACATACAAGCAAAGTAGCATTCAAAGTTTTACAGGCAAAAAAGGTGCATGAACACCATAAAACAAAGAAGGCAGAAAAAAACAAAGCAACTTTGGTACAAGAAAACATTTAAAAAGTTCACACACAAATATAAACTGAGAAAATAGAACTAGCTGTTGCAAACAACTTACCAACCAAATGGGCCGAGGGTATAAATGCAAAAAATAGTTAATGGCCTGACGTTTCGACCCTAGCAGAGTCTTTCTTGAAGGAGAAACTATAACATTAAAAACCAACAGATACAAAACTCACTACACATTACCATAGGCTTTCTTAAAAAGAAGGTTTTGAGATGTGATTTAAAAAGACTTTGTGAATGCAATTTACGAATGTTTGGTGGCAAGTTGTTCCATAAATTTGGTGCTGCTGAATAAACGAACACTCTTTCTTATCGTCCTCCGTCGTTATTGTCATTTTCAGGATTGTCATCCAGAACATTTGATCACCGAGAGTAAATTCCTGAGAGAAGAGTCTTTACAAGAGTTGATGAAGTCCTTGACATTTGCCTCCCAAGGGCCTGAAGCGACAGACTCCCTTGGAGTTTCTTACGAGGAGGAGGCGGCTGTCTTTAACTTAGAGCTCCTTATCAGAGTTGTCTTAGAAAACAGGTAAGAGATGTGAAAGGCACTAGACATGCTTTGTTTTGGCCTTGGCGACATGTGAAATATACTACTCGACTAGTTGCGCCTCAAATAAGCGTCACTTTGACAGTAGTCGCGACTAATTTTAATTCCCAAAATGCATGCCGCAGGCACGATATAGTAAAATTCCACTGAAAGAATTAATTGAACGATCGTGTTACTGATGTCTGATTGTGTTTCGTAAGTAAAGTATGATTGTCGTGAACAGTCCTGAGCAACACATTAAGCCTTTTTGAGGTACATGTATGGCGGACCTGATAGGAGTGTACTGTTTGGTTTTGGTGTGTACACACAAATAGTGTTGAAGCATTGTGTCTGCCATGTTTCAAAAGGCCTTATTGGGTGGGCATGAGCAACCAAGAGAACCCTGGGTTAGAGTTGCATTTCCTGCTGGGTGCCTTAACCAATCGGGAAGGCAGTGACCATGGTACTTAGATCACAGCCAGCCAATCAGCTTTGTAGGCTGCTGGATGCCACATGGACAGTTTGAGAAGGTTGCCACATGTCTACGCTTTCCAGGGAATGGGAACTTGTATTTTTCTGTGGGGGTTATATTTTCTTACCCCTTATGTAATCACTGGGAGGGGCACTACACATGGGAATAAGGAAAACGAATCATAGTTATTTATCTTGATTTGGGGGATTGAACAAAGAAAAATTGACTAGAGTGGGATTTGAACCAACGACCTCCGGATTAACGTGCCGGTGCTCTACCAACTTAGCTATCTAGCCCTATGTTGGTGGTCAAAATCTTTGTTCGGGGTGCCAGTCAGAAGCCATACAACCGTCAACTGCAGTGTAGCCAGGGATCACACCCAAATTACGATACAACCTGGGAAGCGGCAGCTAGGGGATCACCTTATGGGGATGCAACTTTTTTGTTTCAGATATCCATATAAACTACAAGGGAAACTGACTGGGTAAGTTTTTAAATGATATTTAACTTGTGTGTCTTTTCTAGGGATCGTGTGGGTACGTTATGGCAAGGAATCTGTGACCATCTTTACAGTCTTATTGTCTCTACCTCGGAGTACAGTCAGCTGGTTGAGAGAGCAGTGGTGGGTCTCCTTAGGCTAGCCATTCGTCTTCTAAGAAAAGATGACATCGCTACTCAGGTAGGTTATAATAATAATAATAATACTGTTAATGTTATAGAACGTAGGCGCCCGGATGTCGTAGTCTTAGATAAGGCAAAGAAGATGTGTCATCTCATTGACATAGCTGTGCCGGGAGATTTAAGGGTAGCTTCGAAGGAGATGGACAAGATCCAAAAGTACCAAGACCTGGTAAGGGAACTTAGTAAGATTTGGCAGGCGAAAGTGAAAGTAGTTCCCGTGGTGGTTGGAGCGCTCGGCACCTTTCCGAAAGCACTGGGGAAACATCTTGACGAAATAGTGACAAATGTGAGAATAGATCTGTTGCAGAAGACGGCACTTTTGGGAACAGCGCAGATCCTAAGAAAGACCCTCGAGATCTAAGGCTACGACACTTCCACTTTAGAGTGGTTTGTTACTATTATAATTTTTGTTTTTCTTTCAATAGGTGTTAACGTCACTGCGGATGTTACTCCTCATGAAGAAATCTGTCTTACAGCGAGTCTGTCGTCAGGTTGCGTACGGCCTTCACGAGTTGCTCCGCACCAACGCAGCCAACATCCACACCTCTCATGATTGGTATACGCTATTTACGCTGCTGGAGTGCGTCGGCGCTGGCGCGTCTCCAGCGGTTCATTTGAGGAGTTTGAAGAGAGAGGAGGAGAATAACCAAGATGCAGGTAAGATGTCAATGACAGTTTTGTTTGTTTTTAAGGATATACCTCGAACAGTGAACTCTTCAAACATAAGAAACCAAATCTAATCTAATCTAATCTAATCTAATCTAATCTCTTCTAAGAGCGCAATCAGACAGTGAGGTCTCGTTGGGTAGTGTCAGACCAAGGATATACCTCGGACAGTGAACTCATAAGAAATCAAACATAAGAAATCTAATCTAATCCAATCTAATATAATCTTATCTCTTTTAGGAGCACAATCAGACAGCGAGGTCTCAGTGGGTAGTGTCAGCGGCGCATCAGACCAAGGATACACCTCGGACAGTGAACTCTTCAAACATAATAAACCTCATCGAACCATCAGTGAGCCGGACGTCTCCACGTTGTCGGATGATAGGGTCATAAAAGTAAGTTTTAAGAATACTATTCTTATAGTTAGATATTTAACTAATTTAACTAGTTTTGATAATACAAAATTTACTTGGGCAGGGTTTGAACCAGCAACCTCCAGTTTAATACGTCGGCGCTCTACCAACTGAGCTACAGAATGTATCTACAATGTAGCCCTATTTTGGCAGACTCCCTATTTGTCAATATCTCTGTTCCTGGTGCAAGTCAGATCCCTTACCACCTTAAGCTGCACTCCAAATGCTCCAAATGAGGTACCCTCTGAGGTACCCATAACCCTGGTGAAGAGCAGCAATTACAGTAAAGCATCTTGCTCAAGGACACAAGTATCATGACCGGGATTCCAACCCACACTCCGATGACTTAAGCTCGAACATGACACTCTAAATTCTTTTCCCCCCTGTAGGTGAACCAGGAAAGCTCCAACAGAAGTTCCCACTCCAAAGATGTCACCAAACCTCACAATCAGTTCAAGATTGCCCTGGACCAAACGTTGAGTCACCACGACACTAAGGCCTTGATGAAATGCTGCGAGTCTCTGGCGTTCCTCGTCAGAGATGCTGCTCACGTTACTCCATCAAACTTTGAGTCGTGTGTCCATGCCATCAGGAGCTTTGTAGAGGCT
This sequence comes from Asterias amurensis, assembly GCF_032118995.1. Classification (NCBI taxonomy): domain Eukaryota; kingdom Metazoa; phylum Echinodermata; class Asteroidea; order Forcipulatida; family Asteriidae; genus Asterias; species Asterias amurensis. The sequence goes on along the minus strand of NC_092668.1, from coordinate 6,276,105 downwards.
ACCGTGAATGGAGGTAGGGATCCTTTGGTTCGTTTTTAAAGCATTTTTAAAGGGTTTTGATACCTTTTGTAGATAAAGTTTTTTGGTCATGACATGAATCCCTACTCATTGTAAACGATGATGTATGAAATATGATTTAATAATAATGATAATGATAATGATAATGATAATGATAATGATAATGATAATGATAATGATAATGATAATGATAATGATAATGATAATGATAATGATAATGATAATGATAATGATAATGATAATGATAATGATAATGATAATGATAATGATAATGATAATGATAATGATAATGATAATGATAATGATAATGATAATGATAATGATAATGATAATGATAATGATAATGATAATGATAATGATAATGATAATGATAATGATAATGATAATGATAATGATAATATTAGTGATAGTGATAGTGATAGTGATAGTGATAGTGATAGTGATAATGATAGTGATAGTGATAGTTAATAAAAATACAAATACACAAATACACAAATACACAAATACACAGATACACAGATACACAGATACACAGATACACAGATACACAGATACACAGATACACAGATACACAGATACACAGATACACAGATACACAGATACACAGATACACAGATACACAGATACACAGATACACAGATACACAGATACACAGATACACAGATACACAGATACACAGATACACAGATACACAGATACACAGATACACAGATACACAGATACACAGATACACAGATACACAGATACACAGATACACAGATACACAGATACACAGATACACAGATACACAGATACACAGATACACAGATACACAGATACACAGATACACAGATACACAGATACACAGATACACAGATACACAGATACACAGATACACAGATACACAGATACACAGATACACAGATACACAGATACACAGATACACAGATACACAGATACACAGATACACAGATACACAGATACACAGATACACAGATACACAGATACACAGATACACAGATACACAGATACACAGATACACAGATACACAGATACACAGATACACAGATACACAGATACACAGATACACAGATACACAGATACACAGATACACAGATACACAGATACACAGATACACAGATACACAGATACACAAATACACAAATACACAAATACAAATATACAAATATACAAATACAAATACAAATACAAAGACCTTGAGATCGAGATTAGCAGAATGTGGAGTATGAAGACCGAGACAATCCCAGTGGTCATCGGAGCTCTGGGACTAGTAAAGAAAGGACTGGAGAAATTCATTGAACATATCCCTGGCAGCATAAGCATCAACTTAGTCCAGAAGATTGCACTCCTCGGCACAGCTCACATACTACGTAGAATTCTGTCCATTAAATAACATCACCCCTTTAGCGCCTCAGATCCATAGTCTGGATCCGGCTCTGTAGGATGTATTGTAGATAGCATAAAATAAACTTCTTCATAATAGTAATAATAATAAACGTATTTATAACGCGCCTTTTTCAATAGGATACAAAGCGCCAATTATTTTTACTGCAAGGTGAGTGGGACGAAGATTTCGAAATTATGATACCTAATCCTTAGCACTCCATGTAATGGTTTACATGGTGCTACGGCGCATACAGCGGCCACAGCCAGGAACACCGTGGCGAATCCCTTCTCTTTTCGATAAGTGCATGCACTGGGTTCTTTTACATGCATTACACAACATATGGGACCAACAGCTTACGTCCCATGTGAAGGACGAAGCAATGGTTAAGTGTCTTGCTTTAAAAGGACACAAGTGTCATGGCCGGGGATTCGAACCCACACTCTGCTGATCAGAAACACCAGAGTTTGAATTTGGTGCTCTTAACTGCTTGGCCACGACACTTCCTTATGAAACCCTGCTCATTGTAAACAAAGATGTATGAAATATGATTTACATGTAGAAGTTTCAGCTTCATTGGTTGACAAGTTTTTGAAGAAAAAAAATCAGAAAGTTCACATAGCAATGTTTTCAAGAGAGTCGCGTAAATCTGTTGTACATGCTAAAATAAGTTTCGTCTCCTCAGACAAAAAAAAGAAGAAGTATGGGACATTGTTTTACTCCATTTCTCAAAAACTACAGCACGCCAGCGAGTATAACTTTTTAAGGGATATAAAATTTCAACTTCCGGTTAAAACTGGAAGTCAAGTTCAAATGGGGTCATACACTTAAATAAAACCATCAGAACAAATACAAGAGGTGAACATAGTGCGTGAACACCTTATAGAGTCACCTTCATCTCATCTAGATTATAGAGAAGTACCATTTTGCACAATTGACATTTCTGCCGTGACCTTGTTGAATTTTCAGGAAAGTTAAAACACGACAGACAGAGGAAACCCGAGCCATCCAAAGATCGGAAAAACTCCAAGTTGTCGCGGAACCAAAAGCATAAGAAGAACATGGCCAAGACGAACTCTGTCCCGGAAAAGATGTCTCTGATGTGTGACCTAGAAGACGGAGAGGATGAAGGGCCGCCTGGTGGATATCACTCACTCTCAATACAGGTCAGTGATTGGTTGATTTGCTCTTTCTTAATAGTTTTATTTAATTGGTTGGATGATAACTCACTGCAAATTGTGGGAGGTGATTGGTTGATTCGGTCTAGGTAATGTGATTTGATTGGTTGAACGCTTAGGAAGGGATTACTTTTTCTTACTTTTTCAGAATAGTGGCTGATGATTGGTTGAATTTAAAAAAGAAGGGTTTCCTCAATGATAATTGGGCTGTTGGTCGTCAATGAAAGTATTACCAATGAGACTTTTGGACGGTCCTTTTGTACAGGTCTGCGCGCTCTCAGACCTACGTGCGCAATACTGAGCATGTGGGCGCATGCTCAGAGCTGCAAAAATGGACCGTTATGCTGCTGCCACCAGCGTCCTAAAAGTTTCCTATTGAATTATATGTAGTTGACAAAGCATCCAAATGGAAACATCACACCAACTTTTTGTAAAGAAGCCAATGAAGAAATTTCAGTTTTAGAAGTGGGAGGAAAACCCCTATAGGAAAATCCCACGCAGTCAGGTAGAGACTGTTAAATCCAATCTACATGCAAGGCTCAGGTTGGGGAATTGAACCGGGGTCTGCAAAGGTGAAAGGCAGGGAAAGAAACCACTGAGCCAACCTGACTGTCATTAACCAACTATCATTTCGTTTAAAGAAACATTACAGAATGGGTTTTTGCTAATAAAATAGTTGCTGGCAGTGTAAGCACTTTATGTAATCCACCATATACATAGACTGACAAACCAGTAGAAATTTGAGATAGATCGGCCATCTGGGTCATTAGAGAATAGTGAAAAACCGATTACAAATTTTGCATTGTATTGATGCCAAAATAAAAATGAATAAAACACTCAATGAGTGATAAACTCTGAACGCAAAGTTAGATTATTTATTTCTCATCAAATACATGCATGACATTTCAGACAGAAATATTTTATGGGATGTTTTCAACTATCATCAGAAATAGACCGTGTGATTTTTGTTTCTACCAGTTCTGTAGAGTTCCTTTAAAGCAAACTTGATTTTGAAATATTATCTTTGTAACTATTGAAACTCAAAGCAATTTTTCTGTTATTTTTCAAATTTTCGATGTTATTATTAGTTATTGGACCTGATGCACACACTTCACACGAGGGCAGCCTCTATCTTCAGCTCGTGGGCCGAGGAGGAACAGAAGGACGGAGCAGGGAGTACCATCGATGCTGGCGCAAGTGCATTATGGATAAAATGCTGGTGCCCACTACTACAAGGTCGGTAATCATGACACTATGTAAATCTGACCATGCAATCAATCAACATTATAAGAAGAATGCAGGGTGGATTTCACAAAAAGTTAGAGGATTTGGGTACCTTTTGTCGTAACACAAAACACAATGTCCTTTGATTTACGTTAAACTTTCGTTTGAAGATCATTTGAGTAGAAAGCTAAACCCTAAAATATTTCTTGCTGAGGTGCTGAAGTTTTTTGAGGAATGAATAAAACAACGTCTCGGAAATACAGTTTAAATGCTGAAATAGTTTTCGTCTCCTGAGACGAAAATTATTTTTGTGACTTGTTTTACTATCTTTATCTTCAACCCCTGTAAGTTTAATGTAAATCTGTGGATATTGTGTCTTGTGTCATACAAAAAGTACCAAGACCCTCTAATGACTAATAAAATATTGAATTGAATTGAATCAAAGGTAATTTTGATTGATTTCGTTTTTGAAGGTATCGCAAGGCTTTGCTGCGACATCCGTCGACAGGTTCGCATGCAGGCTCTGACCTACCTCCAGAGAGCTCTCCTAGTCCATGATCTCCAGACCCTTTCCGCCGTAGAGTGGGAGTCTTGCTTTAATAAAGTCCTCTTCCCGCTCCTGGCTAAGCTCCTTGAGCAGATCAATCCTCTGGATCCGGTGGGTCTTGAGGAGACGAGAAGCAGGGCTGCTACGCTACTCTGCAAGGTAAGGCCTGTGATAACCATAAGACTCAAAACCTTCCTGATAAAATACCTTGTCTTCCATTATCAGGCATGCAACTCTTCCGCTGACCTGAGGTTTTACCAAATTCATAAAATAGAAGTCTGCCGTTAAGAAAAAACTTTGCATAAACAAAATTACGCTGCATGAAAAAAAAATCTGCGCTGGATGGACAAACAAGTCCCGCAGAATGAAACATTGCTTGTTAAAAAAAAAAATGAAGGTACAAGATTCTGGCTCAGCACAGTCTGGCTCTGTAGTGTTTCTTATTGCTCTTTGTATAAGGGGATGCGGCAGGAACAAGATGCTGTAAGGGCCAAATATGCGGCTAGCTTCCGCTATTTTGATCCACACTATCAAAAGGAAAAGGTATATAAGCTTGTTGTTTCTCTACTATCACAGCTTGCCATTGCTCGTTACCGAGTAAGTTTGTATGCTAACAATTCTGTCCAGTGCCTGTAAAATTTTATTTTGTTTGTTTCCCTAACAGGTTTTCTTACAGCATTTGACACCCCTTCTATCTCTGGCAACATTTACCGCTTTGTGGCTTACCATTTTGGACTTCATGGACAAGTACATGCATGCTGACAAGAGTGAATTACTGGTTGGTACACTTAGAATCTTTTTATTGAGTAACTTTGTGTTTCCACGGATACCTCGGGTTCAAACCCAACTCCCGTCAGTTTGTCTCCATTCAAACCAATCTTCTTGACAGTTTCCAGAAATCTTTGATTTCTTAACCCCCCCCCCCCTGAACAATGTATTACAACATAAGGGCTAGATAGCTCAGCCACCATATTAATCCGGACCCCTCAGGTTTCAAAACCAACTCTCCTCAGTTTGTCTCCGTTGAACCCCAAAGTTCTTAATTTTCTTCTGCAGTATGAAGCAATACCCCAGTCACTCAAGAACATGGTCCTTGTGTTGGACACTGCCAACGTCTTCCGAACCGACCCAGGATCCGAGAGGGGGAAAGATTGTCAGCTCTGGGTCTTCACCTGGGAGAGGATCGACTGCTTTCTGCCAGGACTCAGGGATGAAGTCTTTAAATGTCACGAGCCTGGTAAGTGGTTGAGAATAAATTATTTTATTTTTAAAATTGTGTGGAGATTAAATTGTGAATATAGAGTTAACTGTTGCAAACTGCCAAATATCATGGCTCTGCTTACCGCCGAGTTCTGCGCTGAAGATCACAGTCACAAATTTCTGCGTTAACTGTGTAAGTGAAGAATGCGGAGTACACACGCGCGCAAGCCTTAATTCCCTGTTAACCCTTGAAATACGCTTGACGTAAGCGCAGAATTCCCTGCTCCTGCAATCGCAGATTCTTTGTTCCTGGGCCCAGTATCATAAAGCCTGTAAGCACAAAAACTTGCTAAGCACAGAATAGCATTGCTTAAACAGAAATTGACTGGTGTCCCACTCAATTTTTGCTTAGAAATTTGTCAAGCAGTATTTTCTGCTTAACAGCTTCATGAAATTGAGCCCCGGAGCAGATTTCACAAAGCAATAAAATTCATCATAAGACAAATTTTCAGTATTACCATAGTGGTTTGTATTGTGACATCACACTTTACTTTGCAAATACGATTGATTTGCAGTTAAAGGCAGTGGACACTATTGGTATTTACTCAACAAAATTATTAGCATAAAACCTTACTGTGTAACGAGTAATGGGAAGAGGTTGGTTGTACAAAACATTGTGAGAAATGGCTCCCTCTGAAGTGGAGTAGTTTTAGAAAGAAGTAGTTTTCCATGAGGTTAATTTCGATACCTCATATTTAGAATTTGAGGTCTTGAAATCAAGCATCTGAAAGCACACAACTCCTTGTGACAAGGGTGTTTTTTTTCCATTATTATCAGAACTTCGATGACCTATTGAGCTCAAACATTTACAGGTTTGTTATTTTATGCATATGTTGAGATACGGCAAGTGAGAAGACTGGTCTTTGACAATTATCAATAGTGTCCAGTGTCTTTAAGATCAATCTTAGCTCTTTGTGAAATCGGCCCTGGTAAGCAGAGCTGTTTGGGTGCAACGCCCCACCCTTGAAATCTGGTTGAACTCATGAAGACCTTTTCTCTTTCCCTCGAACTCAAACTTTTTTTTGAGTAGTAAACAGAGATCCAGCACCGAGTAGTGCCACAACAAACGCCCCTACACCCGACGGGATCGTCAGAGATGGGTCACCAAACGAGGAGCAGCCAAGCACAGTGGATACAAAGCCAGAGGGTAAGTCGGCCATCTTGATTTTCTTCCATTATGACCCTTTTCAAAACCACACCGTCGGCTCCAGATTCGGCTCAGGCTAGCTTGGCCCCGTGTTTGTTATGACAGTTGCGCGTGCTTTGCAGAAGTGCTCAGAGAACAGAGCCTGATGCCGAATCCAAAGCCGAAGTCGTGGATTCGAAAAGGGCCTATGTAAACCAGACCGATGCCAAGAAAAACACTTGTTCTGGTGCCTTTATGTTTCTCTGTCCATCATCATCATCTGGGATAAATTTCATGTAGCACAAAAAGTAGCTCAGGAAAAACAATATTTAATGCTCACCAGAATAAGGTTACCAGCCAAAAAAGTATGTCACATTTTTTGAATCTTGTTTTTCTTTCTTTGATCTTGTTTTCGTCACAGAAGCAGACCCTCCAACCCCAGCTGCACCTGACACAACGCCCGCTAAATCTGACCCGCCCTCGACAACAACACCCACACCCATCACCACCCCGACCCAAACGGTAGCCAAGGACGTCAATCCGGTGACGAGCCAACCCAACATCATTCTCCAGCCGCCTCTGTCTTATCTAGGATCCCTACCGGGGGGTCAAGATGCTAAACAGGCAGGTCCTCTACCCTTCCTCCTTAACCCAGCCATCCTGAAGGGGTCACCCATACCCATTGTCACTCCAATTCTCCCTCAAACGGAACCCTCGGCTAAGTAATCAGGAAATTTGTTGAAGTCACCCCCTAGCATAACACGAAACGCTGCAGGGACGCTGAGGTAGAAAGAACATCTGTCGTCCAATGATTTGCTTCCTTTGACCCCAGTGAGGGCTTATTTTGACCACCGTGAGGGTGCTTTTTGAGTGTATGACATCAGGTGCAATGGGTTTATTGAAAGACATTGCGTCAGTGCAAAACGTTGTGTCTCAATTGTGCTAAAATGTTGTATTGGGTAGGAGAACGCTCCATGCACAGACTTCATCACCTTGTTCAAGCTAAATTGTTGCATCTTGCAACAAAATTATCCGTGCAAGAACATCTTATCTCACACACACAAGTCTGTACTAAAACATCATATCTCGACAAAATTCCTCCATTCAAAAACATTGTATTATTTATGCTGTGTGTAAAATTTGTACATTTATGTTAATTTAAGTTAGATTTGACTTTTTGACACTTTCAAACTTGCGCATGACGTACATGCTATTTTAGGAGATGCGACGTGTTTGCACTGACGGGAAGAAGATAAATTTAATGAAGTAGTAAGGATCACGTCACAAGATGTCTACGACATGGAGAAGGTTGATATTGAAGATGGAATTCAGAAGTTGAAGCCATGCATAGGAGAGAGACAATTGCATTGATTTGCATTGTGACGTCATTTATTTTTCGTGCGGTAAGCAGCGGAAGTTTAGCATGCCTTTTCGTGTGCTTACGGTTAGCAGCGCTATAAAATAGAAATTGCACAGAAAGCACAAAATTGGCTGCTAAGCAGCTCTTTAAAATTGGGCCCAGATTACTGCATGAAGAAGGAACGGCTATGGATATGGTTAGCAATTGTACGGATAGAAAACATGTTGGTAAAAAAAAGCGCCAGAATTTAGGTTAGATGAATGTCGCGAGTCTGTGTAACACAGTAAAAGTGGATTAATCAGTGAAATTGTAAAAAGTTTGGATTGGTGGCGGAAACGCTGGCAAGGATAATACGAAAGAGGTAGTGTTTATAAAAAAAAGTATACTGAGTAGTCCGACAGTACTCTTAATGAACAAAGACGTCAAATCTCAATCTTGTTTAAAGACAATGGACACTATTGGTAATTGTCAAAAACCAGTCGTCTCACTCATTGTATCTCAACATATACATTAACAAACAAACCTGTGAAAATTTGAGCTCAATCGGTCGGCGAAGTTGCAAGATAATAATGAAAGAAGAAATACCCTTGTCACACGAAGTTCGTGTGCGTTAAGATGGTTGATTTCCAGACCTTAAATTTTAAATCTGAGGGCTCAAACTTAAATTTTAAATCTGAGGGCTCAAAATCAAATTCGTGGAAAATTACGTTACTTCAGAGGGAGCTTTTTCTCACAATTTGTTACACTATCAACCTCTCCCCATTACTCGTTACCAAGTAAGGTTTTATGCTAATAATTATTTTGAGTAATTACCAACAGTGTCCACTGCCTTTAGATGTTATACCTTGGATCGGTCGAGTTGGTCTTTGAAAAGTGTTTGAAACCAATGTTATGAAATCAATGTTATGAAATCAATATGGTTAGAAAGATGTTTTAAAAGTAGAATATAATGATCCACACAAACATGCCTTGGAATTGCATTGTTTTCCTTGAACTAACACAGCACGCCATTTTGTGGAGTCAAGCAAGGGAAACCAAGCAATTTCGAGGCATGTTTGTGTGGATCATTACATTCTACTCTCAAAACATCTTTCGAACCATATCCATTTCAAATGCTTTTCATAGACCAACTCGGCCGACCCAAGGCAATGTGTCCCTTTTAACTTCATACACAAGTCTAGGGAATGAAACCGAGGCTCTTTTCAAATAGGCTGATGCATTTGGAATGTTATGATTATACATGCAATAGTACAATAGTACAGTCCTGAACTAGGTTTAGATTTGTCAAAGGACCTGTTTCTCTGAAAGACAAAATGTGACGTAAACAAAAAGTGACTTTGGACGTTCGTTTATACGCTAAAAAAAATGAATGAAAATACATTTTACAAACTTTTAGACTAACAAAATTGTTTTCTTTATTATTTATCTCTGCTCATAATTTGGAACGAGAACACAGTTTAAAGAGAAAGTTAGTGCCAGATGGTTTTTCTTTTAAATCTTAAGAGGCGTTGTGAAAATTTTAATCTCAGTGCAATTTTTAATTGTCAAATCCAGTCCAGTGGTTTTTAGCTTTGTTATATCCAGTGCTTATGTTATTCAGGCCAAAAGTGATTTTGTTTGTCGGAAGAGTGAAAGTTTTCACTCGTTTATTATTTGCAAAAAGTATATCGTATACAAAAATAGTGTTGGTGTCTTCACAAAGTGTTATTTTGATTAATTTAGAAAAAAAAGTATGTTTAGACTGTTGTTGAGGCACGATGGATATTAATAATATGTTGTAATAGTAGGAGAGTTTCATGAAATGTTTAATAGCGTTGAGATTGAGTTAATTGTCCAAGTTATTCCCAGTCATTTATTCAGGTCATTTATTCCACAGAACGCATTGCCTCCTTTAAATAAAGGCAGTGGACACTATTAGTAATTGTCAAAGACTAGCCGTCATAGTTGGTGTATCCCAACATATGCATAAAATAACAAACCTGTGAAAATTTGAGCTCAATCCGTCTTCGAGTTTACGAGATATTAATGAAAGGAAAAAAAAAAAAACCTTGTCACACAAAGTTGTGTGCGTTTAGATGGTTGATTTTGAGACCTCAAGTTCTAAATCTAAGGTCTTGAAATCAAAATCGTGGAACATTACTTCTTTCTCAAAAACTATGGCACTTCAGAGGGAGCCGTTTCTCACAATGTTTTATACCATCAACCTCTCCCCATTACTCATCACCAAGAAAGGTTTTATGCTAATATTTATTTTGAGTAATTACCAATAGTGTCCACTGCCTTTAACATGGTTTTGCCCTTTACAGCCCTTTAACTTGCTTCTTTAGGAAAACAATTTCATGACTTTGTTTTCCTTTGTTTTTCCTTTAATTGTCCTAACCCTAGTAGAATAATGATCTCTATTTGAATTGTTTTCACATTGCCAATTAAGCATTTCATACACCTTTATTAATAGTATTACGAGCAAGAAGTGTTCTCACTGTCCATTTGTTTTTATTATTTGTTAACACATTAGGTTATTAACTTGTCTGGTCATCGTCTTTTTGTGATGAACATGTAATTTCTCCAAGGAAAATTGCCCAAAAAATGTCAGACGGTTCAGTTAATCTTTTTAATTATTTGAATTCCACTCAAAACAAATCTTCAAATTTCACTTGCTTCGTGTTGTCTCATCAAGGTTTATGTACACTCAGGTTCTGATAGCCTTGACAATGTTAGCCTTTTGTCACGGCCTTTGTGGCTTGGAGAGCTGTGATCCCAAGAGACTGGAACGGGAGATGACGCAGGAGAGTGGCCTCGCCACTCGATAACACCCGACTCAGGCGCATGGTCTCCTATTCCAGTGGCTCTGCTGTTTACGCCACGAAGGCCTCGATAAAAGGCTTTGACAATGCAGGAAGATTATTGTTATTTTGTTAAAACATTTGAGAAATTACTCCACATCTGCTACTGAAAAGTTCCTGATAACATTGTTGAAGAAACATTGTGTAATTCACTCAATAAGTTGGACCCCAAGTCATAAATCTTCAACCAGTGGCGTTTTACATAAGCTGCGTGTTGTAAATTAATAATAACTACTTCCTATATAGCGCATTTTACAATAACGCATCAATGCGCTTTACAAAGTGCCCTTGGGCCCAATGTCATAGAGCTGCTTAGCACGGAAATGTGCTTAGCATGAAATTTCTTTCTTGATAAAAACCGGATTACAAACCAAATTTCCGTTTCTTGCATATTGCATGTTACTGTTATTCAGCTGTTGTTTGCTTATTCTGAAATACATGTGGAAATTTGTTTGGTAATCCTGTTTTCATCAAGGCAAAAATTTCACGCTATTAAAGCACATTTTTGTGTTTAGCAACTCTGTGAAATTGACCCCGCGTCATTGGGCTGATAACATTCCTGTATAATAATAATAATATAATGTCAAAGCCCTCTGTTGATAAACTGGGTTGTTTGACTGCAATTGTTACAATTTGAACTGTAGGATAGAATATTTGATAATATTTATACATTAAAACTAATGGATGGCAGAAAAAGAAAAGAAAAAAGCATAGCAGCCCAAACTAACCCAATTTGCTTTACATGATAATTATTCAATTCTTTTGCCAAATGTATCATTCATTTCAAAGAGATGCTAGGTGATTGGGATGATCTTTGGAGTTTCTCAACTCAAAGATGTAATTCTGTAAATATTTCAAGAAATAAAAATATTTGAGGTGTGGGAGTAGGTCTTTGAGGTTTGAATTCTGCTTAATAATTTAGTTGACAACAATCTTTCTTATTCCATCAGGTCTTGGCCCAATTTTATAGAGTTGCTTCAGCACAAAAAAATAGCTAAGCATAACAAAGTTACACTTACCAGAATAAAGGTTACCAGCCAAACAAACATATCACACATACAACTTGTGACTGGTTTCCTGCTCATTGCTGCTTAGCAGAAGTGTGCTAAGCAAAGTTTTCTGACATTGAGCACAAGGTTGCAGTTTGTTACATTTAGTGAATGTTGCAGTCTCCTAGTGACAAGACTACATCAAAGAAGTTCAAAAGCTCTTCGGTAATACCGGAAAGGCAATGCAGAAACCCGCTCTTATTTCATATCGTCAGATAAAGTCTTTAAACAATGCACAATACTAATACCATTTGGTTTTTCATCCCTGTTTATTTAATACCTTATTAACTATTATCAAAATCAATCTCAAGTCATTTTAATAAAACTGATGAAACAAAGATTTTTAGAATTGTTTTCAAAATGTTGGTGGTAGTTAATGATGGGCGTGGCACCCTATCAAGGGGAGGGGCTTCATATGGGAGGGGTCAATGTATATATTAAGATTGTATTGTACATGGTCAAATTGTATATCTGTAAATGACATGATGATTGCAAATTGTTATTAAAATGAATAATGTGGTCAAAATATCGCTGCTTCAAACTGTTTGTTGTTTATAATCTTCCTTTCCAGTGTTGGTGGTAGGTATGCAGGCATTTCCGATTTTGTTTCTGAGTAAAAACAAAATCGAAAAGTAGCAAGAATATCATGCCTGTGTGTCTGTGAAATAAAAAAAATATAAAAAAATACCTCCATTGTAAAACGGTAACTTGTCCAGGACAAGACTAGGCAGCTATTTTTAAACAAAAGATGAAGAGGAGTCGGTACTTCATTATTATTTCAATTTAGGAAGAAAATAGGGCATCCAAAACAAGCCCGTGTGTTCTCATTTATTGTATTGCGTTTGAATAAAGGAAGGACTGTGGGAAGTTTAACATAAATATATACGTTTGTCTTTTTTCGGATATGTTTTTTTTTCATGTGACGACGTCATAAGAGGGCGCGATTTTCATGTAAAAGAAATGGCCAGTTCTTCCAGAAAGCCGGACTTTGAGAACCCCAGAAAAGCACTTTTTCGTTCACCCACAGCTGTAGAAGGCAACCAACATGATCAACCAGGTATTAAGATTGTTTAAAATTATACAACTTGTCATTAGGTACGTTGTTTTATAACTTTTATTCAACAAACAGACTGTCATTCATGGTATTCATGAATTGGCATAGCTATTGAAATAGTGAGTGTTCAATTCAATTTACTTTCTGTGTTTAACCAGTTTCGTGAAAACGACAAATTTTAGTCCTTTTTGGTAATGATAACAAAATGTAACTTTACTGGAATTTTTTTCAGATTCTTGGAAACTGCTCAACAGAATACAGATCGAGCATGCATTTGAAGCGTGTATGAAGAATGCCCAAAAAGGTATGATTTTTTAATTTTACCTTCAGCTCAATTTCATTCATTCGTTTGTATTGTTTTTGGATAACTTTCCGTATCGCGCCACCACTTTTTCACTAATTTTTACAAAAAGGGATATATCAATCAGGTAAATTAGATACTATATTATTTTATTTCGAATGAAAAAGTGGTGGCGCCATACGTTTTACAAAAAGGGATATATCAATCAGGTAAATTAGATACTATATTATTTTATTTCGAATGAAAAAGTGGTGGCGCCATACGTAAACTTTTCCTTTACTTATTAAAACTATTATCCTATCTATGAATGATGTGTAGGCTATGTGTAAATTGTTGTTTTATTTGTGTTCAAAATTATATACCTTTTTTATGCGCCCCCCCCCCCAATGTCCCACAGCCAGTGTGAAACGAGAGAGCTTGTTAACAACGTTTTATTTTTAAAATAAGTTTTAGTTTACTTTTTTTTTTAAGCAGTTCGGTAGTAAAGGGCCGGGCCTGACTAAGCTAGGAGGCACAGACTGAAAATAGTAAATAAAATACTTGTGTTAGGGTTATCGTCAGTTTGTAGGAGCTTTGTTTAGAAAAAAAAATCGCCGGTTTTCGTAAAACCGAATTCAAGTCTTTTTTTCTTCATGAGAAATATTTTCCTTGTCCGTGGGACTGGAACAGGAGGTGTAGGCAGACGATAAAGGCGATTAAACTAAAAAACCTTGGCCGGCAAACAAAACAAATTTTGGAAGTCTACCTCCAAATACTTTCTGGATAATCCTGCTCGTCCCAGTTAACTCCAGTTGGAAAAACAGGTGTAGGGTAAGCATTGGTAGGGTTTGCATTTAGACAAAACAAACTCTTAGTCTTTAGTCTAGTCTAGTCTTAGGGAACATAGGCTAGGCCTAAAACTATTTAGACCAATAATGCCCTTTTGCAAGATGGCCGTTTAGTATTTCAAATCAAACAGGCCACTGATTCTTCAGTTTGAACCCACCGCAAAATTATTTTATATGTATTTGTTGCATGAGGACCCTGATTAACAGGGTTGGATTCTTACACTAAAAAGATTTGGTGGTAGGCATTCACTAATTTTGTTGAAACAGACGGTTACAAGTGTTCGAGAGCATCACGTTAGATTCAGGAAAAGCTCCTTGCAGTCTTTTTAAAAGGATGGATTTAAAATTAAAACTACAATAAAGTAAAACACATTTCTTTTATATAAAAAAAAAAAAAAAAAGTATTAAAAGGATGCGGCCCCCCAAAAAGGATGCGGGCGGGGACGATCTGGTATTTTTTTTAATTTGGTCTAAGCGCTGAACATTATTTTGACTGGACATAAATTTACAAACTTTGGAAGGAATTCAGGGGAAAGAGTAGGTTTAATTTTATTAACTGAAGAGATTCATTGAATAATTAAAAATAATAATAATACTAGGTTCTTATATATAATATAGCGCTTTATCACATCAGGGGCGTATCAAAGCTCTCACTGTGGAACTCTGTTTTGAAGTAATATGAGACTAAGGGTCGGACCTATTTCTTTATAGCACTACAGTGTGATGATAATAATAATAATCCGTTTTTATATAAAAAAGCGCTTCACATTATAGTACCCCTGGTCACTGGGCCTTAAATCACTCCTTAAACCATCTCAACTCCCTGGTGGGGAGTATGCAGCCTGTGCAACATTTATATGCGCTACTATAGTAATAGTTTACAAGGAAATTTGTTCTTCATTGATACTTATGCTGAGATTAGGTTAATGAAGAGTTTGATAGGATGTCAGTCACTTTGTACCTTGGTCTCTTCAGACCCTTCTGGGTCACTGACAAAGTTGGTCATTTGTTATCGTCAGCTGAGTCACTTTGTACCGTCACTTTGTACTGTCACTTTGTTCCGTCACTTTGTACTGTCACTTTGTTCCGTCACTTTGTACCTTCACTTTGTACCGTCACTTTGTACTGTCGCTTTGTACCATCACTTTGTACCGTCACTTTGTACTGTCACTTTGTTCCGTCACTTTGTACCTTCACTTTGTACCGTCACTTTGTACTGTCGCTTTGTACCATCACTTTGTACCGTCACTTTGTACCGTCACTTTGTACCGTCACTTTGTACCGTCTCTTTTTACCGTCACTTTGTACCGTCACTTTGTACCGTCACTTTGTACTGTCACTTTGTACCGTCACTTTGTACCGTCACTTTGTACAGTCACTTTGTACCGTCACTTTGTACCGTCACTTTGTATCGTCACTTTGTACAGTCACTTTGTACCGTTACCTTTTTTTTCCTTCAAACGAATACGTATTTTTTCATGTTTTTGTACTTTTGGGGGCAAAACAAACCACCTTATAAGGCCTTGAATTGTTAAAATTTTGTAAAATTCAAGGTGAAAGGGCGGAAAGATTATGTCACTGACGAATGATTGTGTTTTGTAATTAAATTATGTTGTCGTGATTAGTCCTGAGCGACACAATAATATTTTTGTAGTTAGTCGTGCGTGGTGGCACGATTAATCGAGTAGTTGAAAAACGGTAGTCGCGGCCCGACTAATGATTTAATAATCGCGGTATGACGCCAGTCGCACTAGTCCCCAATGCCTAGTACGAAGTGTCGCAAGAAGGTGCGAAGTGTCTTTTTAAGAAGGTATGAAGTGTTCAGGCTGTGAAGTCTCCAAATTCACTTCATACCTTGCAAAAGGTTTGAAGTTTCCAGGGTATGAAGTGGTCAAGGTTCAAAGTGACCCAACAACGTTTAGTTATGTCTTACAGTTTTTGGTGTATGTTTCAAAGTTTTTTTATACTGCTTTAAATTTTCATTATATTTATACTCAATGATCAAATGTTTTTCTTCTGCTGCAGAGTTGCACCAGCAGCGCTTGGAAGACTTAAAGAAGCGATTGGACTACCTAGCCGAAACGGACTGGAAGTACACACCAGCTCAAAAGCTGATTGGTTTAGAATGATGAGGTCATCAGAAGGAGTCCAATGGGAGAAGTGTTGCAACAAAAGAAAGCGTGTTTGAATTGTCAGTCGAGAGTAGCTTAAAATACTGAGAGGTGAATTGATGTCATCAGGATCTTCAACATTTCAAAATGCTTCACGTTGACTCTGAGTGGTGGACTCGACTGCATGTAACCATTGTTCAGTTGATTGTGATTGGTTCGTGGAAATGAGGTCATCAAGCGACGTGAGCCAATGGGAGTTGATGTAAAAAAACACAATCTGTGTGGAGTGAAGTCATTGGTCAATAAATGGAGAAAAAGAGAATCAGCTGACATTCCATGTCAGGGATCATCTGATTGGTCAATCAAGGTCAGGTGATCGATAAGGTTCATAATAGACCGTATCAAATAACCCCTTTGTTGCTTAGCCTTGCTCAAGGCAGTCGCATTATTCGCTCAGAAAAGACGCCGCTGTAAACCCACCCATATACCCTGTTCGTGGTGCATGCGATCACACTGCATGACCCAACCGTATACACACTGTCAGATCGTACGTATACTGTTCACACAAGTCATCGCACTCGTACCACTAACCGCATGCGGAGGCCGTCAGGCCGACAGCCTTGTCGGGTCTGTATCTTCCGGGTTTAATGTGTTGTATTGAAAAAATTCCACTAGTGGAAAAAATTGGGGGGGCTCTCGGATATGCTACTATGCAGCTCATGAATATGTATATCGTTCGTCAGACCTATCAGACAACACAGGATGTGAGGCAAATGAATTATTCATTTTGACGTCCAATCACGCACGCCTATCATGCTCGCTGAGCGTCCGTGGTGGTGGTGTGTGATGATGTAGACATGTCTCGTCTTTCGCGGGCATTATGGTAATGAGCTGACCGTGGGAACTCTTCGCTTATTATAGTAATGAGGTCAGTGGCTTCAACACAGACCCTACAAGGCTGTCGGCCTGACGGCCTCCGCATGCGGATAGTGTACGGGGCACCGTGTCGTGGGATGTTATGCAGAGTGAATACGGGTGGGTTTTATACAACGGCGGTCTTTTTTCGGAGTGAATAATTCGACTGCCTTGAGCAAGGCTATTTGTTGCTATGAGAGTGAAAATATTGTAGGGCAGGCGGTATGCGGGTGTAAGTGTGTACATCAATGAATCACGCAGTATGCAGTGTTCCCGATTTGATTTCTATGGCACATGTACATGCACATGCTCACAGACGCCGTGTGGTTGGCAGATATTTGAATGGTAACGAATATAACGAAGGAATTCAAATGAAGTGGGAAGGTATTTGAATGATAACGTCTTTTTTGATACGGTCTAAACAGACCATGAAGAAAGCAAGAAAGGAAATTTATCAAATAGAACAGGTAAACAGTAACACATGATCAATCAACCATTTTCCCAAATGGAACTGCCCAAACTATGTTGTAAAGAATGTTTGTGACCCCAACAACAAAGGGAGTCATTAATGATGAAAACAAAATTCATGTACATGTACATATTATTTTATGGTGTTTTATTTTTTTAACAATACATGTCTGTTTTTGCACATTTTCGCATGAAGGAAAAATAAAGTAAACATTACAATATAAATAAATATAAAGTATCCTTTATTTATTAGCGGTGTCTGTACATCAGAAGTTCCAGGTAACCACACTGTTTTGACCACTTTAAATAATAATAACAATAGCTTAGCTTAACTTAACTTAACTTAAATGCATTTATAAAGCGCTTTAACACTGTTTCAAAGCGTTGTACAGCCAAGAAAAACATTAAAATACAGGATAAAAATACTAGCAAAAATAACAATATGGTTTTAAAAATACACAACAGTTAAAAAAGTAGCACAAATTTAGTAAAGCATTGCATTACTCCAGTTTTTATGAAGGGCTTTTCACAACTGAAAGGCGTCTCAAAGCGCTTCCAACGTTATTATTACCCCTTGTCACTGGGCCTTAAAGGCAGTGGACACTATTGATAAGTAAGGTATTATAAGCATAAAACCTTACTTGGTAATAAGTAATGGGGAGAGGTTGATAGTATAAAACATTGTAAAAAACGGCTCCCTCTGAAGTGACGTAGTTTTTGAGAAAGAAGTAGTTTTCCAGGAATTTGATTCCTCAAGTTTAGAATTTGAGGTCTCGAAATCAAGCATCTGAAAGCACACAAGGATGTGTGACAATGATGTTTTTTCTTTCATAGTTATCTCGCAACTTCGACGACCAATCAAGCTCAAATTTTTACTGGTTTGCTATTTAATGCACATGTTCAGATGCACCAAGTGAGAGGACTGGTCTTTGACAATTACCAATAGTGTCCACTGTCTTTAAATCATTCCCGAAACAATCTTAGCTCGCTGGGAGTATACAGCCTGTGCAACAAATTTGCGCTACTCGGCTAAATCAATCACAAGAACAATTAAAGTCAAGTGTCTTGCTCAGGGACACAAGTGTCACAACCGGGATTCGAACCCACACTCTCCTGAACAGAAGCACCAGAGTCTGAGTTGGTGCTCTTATCCGCTCGGCCATGACTCCCCTATAAATATACAGAAATATACATATATCATGTGCCAAGCTGATTATCAATAACTTTTGAATTATTAGGTTCTTAGGTCATGCAGTGAATAGATTCTATAATTAGAAGAAACTGTCACAATCTCAGGGTTTCTGTATTTAAATTTGAGGAGATTTGATTAATATAAACCACAAGGACTGGGGCAGGCTCTCTTTCCCAGTAATTCGTGTGCGTTGCGATATCGGTAATTACGTTAACAGAATGAACGTCTTCAATCAAGACTAGTATTAGTTGTGCTCCATAGATTCATAGGATAATGGTGTACGGTACATCAAACACCTTGTAGAACCTGGCTCATGGCGTCATCGGGTGAATATCCAAATAATCTATAGTCCACATGGTAATAATCTATCAGTTTCCTCATCAAATCCGGCGATATCGATTTGTAATATTTCAAAAACTGTTGTTTTGCGTTTGAACTATGGTATTCTGGAAAGTGGACGATGTTGTCGACACCTAGCCATCGCAGAACGAACGGACCTTCAACTGCAAGATTTTCAAAATGGCCGATGAAATCGTATTTGACATGACAAGGCCGTGATAGTTTATACTGTGGCAGCCAGTGATCAGTAATATCATTACTTATAAACCCACTACCCAGATCAGTGATGTATTTGCTAAATTCAACGAATGTTATATCAAACCATTGTCCTTCTTTGAGCGTCTGGTTTTTAACGCCTCTGTAACGCCTGGAAATGTCGCTGCCATAACTCCGCTCCCAGATCCGTTGCAGACGAGACCTATTGCGAAGTTTACTCAAGTACGCAGAAAGTAACCTGCTCATGGGTTCTCGTATAAACAGCACCTTACGGTAGCTCTTCAACCGGGCGTCATCTTGTTTGTAATTAAACAGTACCGGCTTTACATTTCCAGTCTCATTGTTAAGTGTACTCAAGATTGTCTTCCAAGTCGTGGAAGACACCTTGGGGATGAAATGAAAGAGGAGTTTATGTTTGTCGTTGACGTGTAAATATCTGTAGTTGCCAGTTGGTTCTGATGGGTTAATGCGGCGACATTCTTCAGCCAGCGTCCGCTTTCGACGATCCTGTTCCTGTCCCATGATATGTTCAAGTTCCAAAGCAGTTGAAGGAGTTAGTAAAGAAGTTGCTTCAGCTAACTCAGTGGTAATGGAAGTGTCTGACTTTGATTCCTGTGTTTTGGGGGAAAATGGTCTTAATTACTTTAAAAGTTGAGTCAATATGCTATTCACGAACTTCTTAAAAGGAAGTGGACACTATTGGTATTTATTCAAAATAATTATTAGCAGAAAACCTTACTTGGTGACGAGTAATGGGGAGCTGTTGATAGACTAGTATAAAACATTGTGAGAAACGGCTCCCTCTGAAGTGACGTAGTTTTCGAGAAAGAAGTAATTTTCCAAGAGTTTGATTTCGAGACCTCAGGTTTAGAACTTGAGGTCTTGAAATCAACCATCTAAACGCGCAACTTCGTGTGACAAGGCTGTTTTTTCTTCTTTCATTATTATCTTGCAACTTGGTCGACAAATTGAGCTCAAATTTTCACAGGTTTGTTATTTTATGCATTTATGTTCAGATACACCAAGTGAGGAGAAGACTAGTCTTTGACATTTACGTTCAAAGTTTCGTTCAATTTATTTTTTATTTTATTTATTTATTATTTATTATTTTTATTTTTTTTTGGGGGGGAGGGGGGGTTACTGCATGGGGGATACGTGCACATTACAAGTCTTATTATTATTTATTATTATTTGATGTGAGGACTAATAACGGGCGCGGATCCAGGGGCGTAGGGGGCGCCCGGCCCCCTCCCCCTGTCAGGAAAAAAAGGGATGAGCAAAAAAGGAGAGAGACAAAAAGGGAAGGGGGGGGGGGACGACACACAAAATGAATTAAGCCGAATTTTTTTTCAAAAAAACCCTATTAATAACCCGTCGTATGCCTACCTTGTACACTTTGTTTCATTATGGGCCACTATAATTATTTCAATGACATACATTGTTTCATAAGGAATTTCACGTTAATCTGTGTTTGTGGACAGCATGTTTCCCACACCGAACATTAGCGCAAAGCATCTTGGCCCACCCAATGTCATGGCTCTGTTTACCGCCGTGAATTCGTTACTCGCGATCACCATTCCACTTCCAGGAACGCAGGGCCCAATTTCATAAAGCATGTATGTAAGCAGCCGTTTTCTAATTATTATTATTATTACATGTATTTAGTATTAATGTTATCCCGCACCCTTACATTATGGATAATTTATTTTTGAAATTGTACGTACCTCATGTTGTCCAGCAGTTGCAGGGTAACGAAATGAGCGGCTGGAAGGCGACATGCCTGTTTCGGTGAAAAATAAAATAATAATTATTGATGTCCAAAACAACAACAACAGCAACACCAACAGCAACAGCAACAGCAACAGCAACAGCAACACCCACCCCCACCCACCACCACCAACACCAACACCAACACCCACCACCACCCACCACCACCCAGCCAGCCAGCCAGCCAGCCAGCCAGCCAGCCAGCCAGCCAGCCAACAGCCAACAGCCAACAGCCAACAGCCAACAGCCAACAGCCAACAACCAACAACCAACAACCAACAACCAACAACCAACAACCAACAACCAACAACCAACCAACAACCAACCAACAACAAACAACAACAAACAACAACAAACAACAACAAACAACAACAAACAACAACAAACAACAACAACAACAAACAACAAACAACAAACAACAAACAACAAACAACAACAACAACAACAACATGAAATTTTTAAATACATTTCCCAATATTTTTAAATAGCACATTTCCCAATAACCGTATCAATGCGCTTTACATTAGTGCCCTGGTCATAGGGCCAATAACATCCCTTTTTAATGTTTCTCAGCTCCCTTTGGAGTATACAACATGGGCAACAGTTTATATCGCTCCAAAGGCTTTTTCATTCACAATATCAACCTCAGGTACCCATTTATACCCCTTGGTGAAGAGAAGCAATTATAGTAAAGTATCTTGCTCAATGACACAAGTGTCACGACCGGGATTCGAACCCACACTCCGGTGAATTAGCACCAGAACTTGAATTCGATGCTCTTAACCACTCGGCCAAAGAAGTTAGAATGTACATGTGTCTGAGGTCAAAACAGAAGCAAGAGAGAAACACTGCCAGCCATAATAAGAGGCATGGAGCTTCCAAACTGTCTCAGGACAAATTGACAAAATATCATCATTTTAAAAAGGTATCTCGCATGAAACGCCATACCTGAGCAAACGTCTAGTTGATACGGTGTAACAAGTGTGGAGCTCATTAATATTTTGTAGGCCCTGAAAATATTCTATATTAGACAGATTTGAGAGCCCCCAGAAAGTGTTTCAGTGTAAAAATTTTGCCCAATTGTGATGGGGGTTGTTGACTTCCAGCTTTAGGCATTTTGGATGACATAGGCCCTGAAATAAATGGTCCTATTTGCTGAGAGGTGTAGGGACATTTTTCAAGATTGATGCTCGGACGTTTTGAAAATTAGACCTGTGAAGGGGTGTTTTTACTTGGAGGGAGAATACTCGACGGGCCCAGGGACTCCCCGTATAAAATTGAGCAGAGAATAAAAGTTCAAGAGTCAATCAATAAGTTTCCCTTTCAAGTTAAAAGCACCACAGAAAACCACTACAGAAAACCATTTCAGGGCCGGTTACTTATCGCGGCAACCTATCGCTTTTATGCTATACCTTTCTGTACAAGCCCAATATTGTCAGCACAAAATGGATTTTACAACCCACCGTCTCCACGAGGACATAAGCAATTCCTTTTAGGAGAGTACAACAATTCAAGATTCTAACTACAATTGTTTGAAGAAAACACTCACTTTGATTTCGATCAAGCAGAAACGACGCCATCAAGAGTAAACTGATGGTGCAGATTGCAATAAACAAACAGTGCATGGCGGTGGTGGCGGTTGCCATCTTGACGATCTAAAAAAAATCAGCAAAACATGACATTGATTAAAAAAAAATTGAATAAAACGCTCCAAACGGGAAATTAGTTTTATTTATTTCTCATCAAATATTACATTCATGGTTAGACCGTGTTATAAGTTTGATCTAAATCTGTGATCTTGGACGAGTTTATTTCTTACCAATTATGTAATGTTGCTGTACAACAATAGTCTAACTAACGCTAGACCCAGTAACTGGGGCGCTGTACTCCTTTTAAACAATTTTTGACTTCATCTGTCGTACTAGCGCCCCAGGGAACGGCACAGAATTTTAACAAATACCCTGTTTTTCGCGACACCCAGCCACAAAAAATGCCTCAAAATGACAAAAAGACCAAACAAACTAGCTCAAAAATCACCTACTCTATTCTCGATACGTCTAGGATGTAACATCAGGCATTTAATTGTACTCACGATCATTTTTTAAACTCCAAATCGATGATTTTTAACTCCGCATCGTGGAGCGATTGACAAGTCTGCGATTTTCGGATGTGTATGATAGTAAATAAATGATGGCGCTGTCCAATTCAGTGACATTTTGAGATTGTTGACTTGATACCATAGGTTTGCAAAACAAAATGTTTGCAAGGTGTATGGGTGGGGCCCATGTCAGTTTAAATATATCTCTGTCAGTTGGGTTGACCGTAAAATGTGTTGTGGGTGGATATATTTGGGGTAACCGAGGAAGCCGTTCTGACGGTTGCGTCATTGGTTTGTGTGGGTTGGGGTGAGACCGCGGGGATATTTTTTCAGATCCCCTTTATAATTATAGCAATAACATGCTTTCGTGCCTCAATTTCGTGCACTCTTCAGTTGCGGTGTGGGTGATTCAAATTGAATCTATAGGTCTCCAATATCAAAAGAGAAAGAAAGGTTACGGGTTGTGTTTGCCGTTAGGTTTAGGGTGGAGGTTGTGAATTTGTGGGAGTGATTTCCTGATCATTGGTGAATTGTTCCTCTAGTAGAGAAACTAGGATGTCAAGCGTGTCATCGGGATCGTCAAAAAATCCTGAATCATGTGACGTATGATTGAGCTGTTGGGAAGTTGAGTCGGTTGGACTCTGGTTTAGTTTGGCTCTGATCAATTTTTCTCGTATGTTTTGGTCTTTTCTGTATGCAATGAAGGGGGGATCCGGAAAGATTCCCGAGAGTATTTCGTTGCGTTGTATCATAGACCAGTGTTTTTTGATTGCTTTTGGTTTAAATCACCATGGTTGATGTGTGGGTTGTATGTCGTACTTAGGACAAGTGGGGTTTTGCTTTTTTGTTCATTTGGTTGTTTATGAATCAGGTTTGACCGTTCATTGTGTGATACTTTCCCAGTGATTGTGGCGATTTCCGAAGCTTTGTAACCTCTTGTGGTTAATTTTTCGGAAAAATTGTTGACTTTGAGTAAGAAATCATCTTTGTTGTTTGTGTTTCGAGCATAACGAAGTGTTTCTCCGTATACGAATGCTTTGAACACATGTGGGGGGTGTGATGATGTTTTGTGTAGGTATTGGTAGGTTTCAGTGGGTTTGGTATAGACCTTTGTGTCTAAAATACCAGTTTCATTGAATCTCGTACCTTTGAAGATTGTTAAGTCAAGATAGTTGATGGAAGTATTGGATGCCTCGAATGTAAATTTGAGGGTTGGGTGTATTTGATTAATAGTATGAATAAGGCTCTTGAAGTTGTCAAGAGTGCTATCGTAGAGGACAAGTTTGTCATCTCTATAGCGCCACCAAGTGAGGATGTGGTCAGCTTTTTCAAGGATTTGTTTTTCCAGATCGTGTAGTGTGATATCACAAATTTCTGGGCTGGCAGTTGAGCCCATGGCACATCCGATTTTTTGTAGGTAGTAATTGTTACCGAATTGGAAGCAGTTTCTTCCTATGATCAGTTCCAAGAGTCTACGGATATAATCGGAGGGTGGTTTTGTGATTGAATACGGGGTTTGGTTTCGGTTTAAAGCATTACAAACGCTATCGATTGCCTCTGTTTGGCGAACGTTTGTATACATGGAAACAACATCAATGCTAGTTATCAAAACTTGTGGTGGGAAAGTTATTCCGTCTAGTTTGCGCAATATGTCCGCTGTGTCGCGGACGTAGGTTGGTTGCGCTGTTACTATTGGGAGAAGGAAGTAGTCCACAAATTCTGAGATTTTGGCAGTTGGGCTAGAACACCCGCTAATAATTGGTCTTCCATTAAATGGTGTGCCCGGGGTGGTGTTTTATGTATCTTCGGGAGAAAATACATGGTAGGACACTCGCATTTTAAGGGAGATGGGTCTAGGTATGCCAACGTTTGTTTGTTGATGTAGTTGTTTCGATGCATTTCGATAAGTAGTTGGTGTAACCGATGCTGTGGTTTGTGGTGTCATGTCTTGGTTGAGCTGTGTGTAGTGCTCAGATTCAAGATGTTGATACCCCACATGTAGGTAGTCGGTTCGGTTTAAAATGCAAATGCCTTGACCTTTATCGTAAGGTTTAATTACGATGTCTGTGTTGTGTTTGAGTTTGTGTATGGCTGATAGTTCTTGCTTTGTCATATTTGGTGTTTGACTTCTCACGGCTGTTTCACTCCCGTTGCATGTGCGTAAACAAAGTAGGCTAAATGTATTTGTTCGTTTTTTCATACCTCCAATGACGAGCTGGTGGTTAAGAAACAAAATGGCGTCGCTTCCGTTCGTAAACGACGCGGTGGCCATACAAAACAATCCTAATTTAAACCCGTAAACAAACCAATATGTCCTTTCTATAATTGTTTATGTTTGGTAAAGTTAATATTCTTTGAATAAATATAATAAAAGCCGACTATTTTGCGGCGGAAATTATAAAAAACAATTTTTTTTGTGGTTGCCTGCCATCGTTTTAAAGTTTTTCTTTAGTTTTAATTTTCGTTAGAAATTGCACTATAAAAGTTAAACGCCGGTGGTCTGGTAACCAACACTATTATTATTATCTTAACTGTCTTGTATTTTATTCAAACACAGTAAAATTGGTTGTGGGACATTGCACAAATTTTCAGAATCAGAGAAAACAAAAACGATTATTTCCTAGTCCGTCATTGTTTTTACCTAATTTCAGACACAAAGTTTTGTTTATTTCACGCTGGTACGCATGTAAACGCGTAGTATCACCGCTCACAAGGCTGTACCGGGTACCAACCCGTGAGCATTTATCCTACGTACGTGTACTACTGCTATATCCAGGGCAGTGTACAAACAACGAGTGTGCGAGTTCGTAAAACTTTAACGGATTTAAATTGTAGTTTTCTCCAAAACTAAAGCTCCATTTATTCGCAAACTTGACCAAGTACTAGAAAAATGTACTTTCAATAGCTTCCATTTACTCATGTATTTATATTTTTGTAAATTTAATTTATAATATTTTTTAAAGATGGGACATTAACTCTCGCTGAATGCTAAACCTTCGCCGTTGTTCGCGTTTTTGCAATATTGTACTGGGTCAGTACGACCATGGAGGAATAATTCCTCCAAGGTACGACATGTAGATGTCCTTTCACTATGGTGCAAGGGTTGTTAAATTAATTCGTAGTCAATAAATTATGAAAATACACGATTAAAGCTGCTGATCACATACTTAATTAGTTAATCCTCCAAAAACGAAAAAAATAACCTACTTCTAGACCCAGTAACTGGGGCGCTGTACTCCTTTTCAACAATTTTTGACTTTATCTGTCGTGCTAGTACGACAGATAAAGTCAAAAATTGTTGAAAAGGAGTACAGCGCCCCAGTTACTGGGTCTAACCTACTTCAAGACTTCAGTAACCAATTACACACAAAAAATGATGTGGCTCCACACACATTTTATACAGCAATGAGGTACTGTATTGGGAGGTAGTGGCTGCACAGTACACATTTCAGGAATTTGAACATCATTATTATACCAAATCCCCCCCCCCCCCAACCTCATATTCTGAATTAAAACAAATACCCTTCAGCACCAGGGGCCAAATGTCATGGCTCTGCTTACCGTTAGCACGGAAGCTTGTGCCTAAAGTGCTCTGACGTTAATAGGCCTTCGGCAGTTAGCAGAGCCATGACAATGGGGCTTACGAAAACATGTATTTACGCCCTTGCCTGTGCGCTTGTTTACTCCACAAGGTTATCTACGATTTAGCGTCAAATAATGACCAGCGCAGATTTTTGGTGCATATCAAAGAATGGTAAAGGCAAACGCTAATTTGGCAATTAACAGAACCATGTACTTGAGTATAGAACAACTACCCACTAGCTGTGTAAAGCCCGGTTCATACTTCATGCGAGTGCGAAGCGAATGTTGAAGTCACAAATTCACAACGAATAATTCGCAGCAGTTAAACTCTGCTCTACTCACTTGCCAATATCGCTGCGGAAGGAGGGTCGTGACGTCAAATTCACGTCAAATACGCTTCGCAATCGCATTCGCAGGAAGTATGAACCAGGCGTAAAATACACATTGCGCAAGTAAAAATTCCCTGCCACCCTGATGGGACGGAGCCCTCCGGAGGTAGATGTCTCCAATACATGGATTTGGATCAAGTCTATCTAATAGCCATCTACACTGGAGACCAAGTAAGTTAACTGGACTTGAGGTAAGAAAAAAAGTGATTTAATTTAATATCCAATCCATTTTCAAAAACTTGATTTATTTTTCACGTTTAATTTTTAACAAAGTATAAATAAATCACACAATTTGAATGAAACTGCTTCATCTCATTACGCTGAACATTTTTTTTAAACACAAAAGTAACTGTAATCTTAATTGTCACACTAGCTGCAGGAGCATTCAAATTTATTGTGAATAATTGGTGTGCGCTTTGATTGGCATTCCACAATAGTGACATGACGTTTGTTCAAGATAAAGGCTGGCTTTCAGACAAATATTCCGCCACTACAAAATTACGCGTCATGTGATGTGCCTAACTGCACTGGTAGTAAAATTATTACGTGTGAGTAAATAGCTTGGACATGTACGAAAAACAAATCGGCACGTCTGATGATATAGACACAGGGCTTTACTATTACTTACTTCCTTAAATCAATAACTAATCTTTATCAATAACTAATTTTGTTTGTGTACATCAGCCAGCTTATGATGGAAAGACCGACTTCGCCGTGCAATCAGAAGATGGTACACCCAAGGTATCTCAGCCAATGACAGCAGACATGGCTCTAGCAATGATCAGAGAATGCCTCCTTGAGCAGGATTGCCTCGGTAAACTGCAACGGTATCTGTAAATTAAAACAATCAAAATTATCAATGATGGACTACACTGATGACATATATAATAGAAGGATAGATACAAATGTACATTGTAAATAGATAGATAAAAATTTGGATAAAATAAAATGGCCTCGACAGTGAGTGAAATGTATGGGTGGCGAAAAATTCACTTATATCAACAGTCTATTTGGCAGGTACCTTTATCGCTCTGTAAATCTCTCTGACTGGTGATACAAATTGCAGGAGCTGTGCCGACTGCCGAGTATAAATTGAGACCTGAAGCTCACTGTCATAATGAGACGTCATCCAACAGATCATCTATCGGAGGTCTGCATAAACATGGGGAATTAACAAGCAATAAATAACGTAGCAAATTTTGTACTTTTCTTCGAAAAAACATTTTATTTGATGCAACATGCATAATAAAAGCATTACAAAAAAATATACACACAACCTAGATTTCCCATCATTAAAACAAAGTGCAAGTCTGCTGCCGCAGCGTTCCCTCAAATGTAATTTAAGTCGGCTGAGAAGACTGAGACGACTGACTTGAGGTGACCGGTTTACCAGGGACACTGTACTCGTAGAACCATGTATGAGGTTTGTACCGCTATCGTCTCCCTCCACAAAGACGATAGCGGAACCAACCTCAAAGTTCTAAGTAGGAGTAAGGGATCCACACAGTACCTCTCCATCAACTCACCGTAAACGGTTTGAAGCACGCACACACTCTGCGTGACCTTTGGCTTTGGCTTGATAATTGTTGACTCATTCTTGTACCGCATCCTTGATGTGTGCACACTGCATCTAACGATGATAATGACACATATTTTGTAACAGACATTTGATAAATCTTAAAAAATGTTGTCCTTGGTAATTGGTATTGTCATCAAAGATTCAGAAAGCTTTTATTGCAAACTGATTTTATAAAATTATGTCATAACTATTTGAAAACAAATATCCAAACTTATATGTAAATAAAGGAAGGGGTGCTTTATCCCTGATATGAACTGTATAAGTAAATAATCAATGAATTATGTGTAAATAATGATGTATGTTTTTTAATTGTGGATCTGGTGGTTTGATCATGAGCAATGAGATAAAAAAATAAAGCATGAAACAGCCGTACATACAACTTTTAACGTATACATTCGTGTATGTTCTTTTTCAACCGACGACTGTTTTTCTACAAGAACGTTCTTTGAAAGTGAAACAATGAGGACATATTTTCCACTAAAATATACATAATTTCCATTAATCTCACAACACAACTTACCCAATAATTCAGTGATGTCTCGATAATTGGTTGATAACGATGGATGTAGGCAGGGAATGACTTCAAACGAAGGCATCGCGACGACGAAAAGCCACACGTAAACACATGCACAAACACACGTGTGACGTTAAAAACAAGCCACAAAAGACTTTCAGCCATGGTAAAATGGTGATTTTAAAATCACATTTTTTCGAATACTACCAATGTCCCACAAATGATTACATTCCCAGTGATTACATAATTGTTCAATAGTAAACTGTTTATCATCGTCACCCATGAACCACCGGATCTTTTAAAATATAAACGTTTTTCGAATAGTGGCAAAATAAAGTCAAAAATTTGCGTAGAATCCTTCCGCGTTGTGAATGCACCTGGTAATCTCGTTTATCCATTAATTTTCAAGCCCCTGGGGCTTGAGGACCAGTTATTTATCTGTTTTAAATAATAAAAAAACTATATATGAATATTCATTGCTTCTTGAGGTCTTTAACCAATCAAAAACCAATCTTATTCATAGCCTCCCACTACGTCAACAATTGTATGTCTACATACCACGCCCATTCCGTTCGCGAATTTGATGCAGTGACGTCATTTCTTCACTAACCACTAGTGGTCAACAGAGGGCGCACTTTATTTGGCAGTGAAACAGCCGTGCAGAGCACGCTCCAGTGATCATCCATTCTGCTTATTAGCGGCGATTGTCCGCTAAAAAAATCACACTTCCCAAGCACATATAAAGTTGAAACTTCACACATAGTTAGATATGTATAAGGAGAAGAAACCGTTTGAGTAATGTCACGATGACGTCATCAATTCTTGAGTTATGAATTTTTTAAAGTTTATTATTTCAAAAAATCATAACTTTTGATCTACATGATGGGTTGTTACAATCGACACATCATCGGAAAGTTCGTTAAAAACTTCGTAAATGCCTCGCAGACGTGATCCCATTTTGAGCTCGTCTTCTGGTTCAAAATTGAGTTTGAAAGTTCACAATTTCTTGTATAAAGAACTACGAAATTTCCCCATTGATTGTGCGTAACACTTGTGGCGTGCACGTGTAGTGTACTAGGCATAATTTATTTGGTGGCATGCTGCCAAGTTTGTTGTACTCTGTGCCATAGCGTGATATGCATAGAGCTATATAGCTATGCAGAACGCTGCGAAAACGATTTCATTTCAATCTTCAGCGTCAAATTGTTCAAATGTTACCGTTCTGATGGCTTAGTGGTCAATGTGTAATTGAAGACGAAGTTTCGCTGAGATGGCCACCTACTTCAGTGATTCGTGGGATTTTTAATTATGTGAGAAAACAACAGTACAAAATGACGAACATTGGTCATGTTTTGGTAAACACCGAGAAGAATAGAGACGTTACATCGATCGACCACTCCCCCCGGGTGAAGGGCGTTTTGGGCCCACGGAATTCACGTCAGTATTACGATATCTATTACTTCTTGAACTTAGCATAATCATCAATTGTTTTGATTATTTGTTAAAACAACTATCCAAGTTATTTTGAGTTAAATATTTTGAAGAAAAAAAATCTCTAAAATAACATAAGCCCTTTCAAACTTTCTCTAGTAGGAAAGGACGTTACGTAAACTAATCTATTTCTACCTCCATGCACAGACATGGATGTTACAATACAAAACTTTCAAAGAAAACAGAATGGTTAAAGCATAAGGCCCAAGCAATTAGGAGTGGTCTTGCTAAAATAAACTGCCGGATTAAACAAAACTTTAATACAAACAAATCAATAAAACAATCCAGATTTTCATCTTCTTCTTCTCTTCGTCCCTTGTCCTCGAACAAAATCACACTTCCCAAACTCGTATGAACTTGAAACTTCGCACATAGTTAGATATGCATTAGGAGTGGAATAATGTGTTAGTTAGGTCATGATGACGTCATCCATTCTTGAGCAAAAAAAATTCAAATTATTATTTCAAAAAATCATTATTTTTGATCCACGTATTTTTTTTTTACTTCTTTTTTAAAATATTATCAATAGAGCGCGAAAAAGCTTCATGAAGAATAGTCTTCGTTCAAGGCGGTTAAAACATACATGCCCCTTACAGTCTTTTCTTCAGTCGTCAGTCAATATTTTCTAAGTTCATATTTCCTAAACTACATAAGCTATTTTGACAATCTGTACATCATATGAAAGGGCTTTACGTACTTGACAGAAATGGATATGTTGGTGAACTTTCGTTGACCTTTTGACCTGTTTAAACGGGAAGTGACTGTGAAATGATTTGAAAGGGCGTGGTTTATTGTCTTTTAGGTCGAAATAAACATCCTTTGATGCTTTACCATCACACCATACAAGTCTGGCAAAGGTCTGGTTTAAAACAAATATTACTGATGACGTCACCAAACATACACTTTTACTAGATGACGTAATCATGTGGTTTTGACAGTTTTTGTAATTTGAATCATTTATTACAAATCTTGAGAAAAAAGCAAGGTGTAATATTTGTTTTTTAATCCAGGCTTTTACTCCCGGAAACCGAACACCTTGAGTTTGTTCACAAACTCTCAATCTCTAGTTTATTCTGTTTTTTTATGGAACAACTGCGAATTTCAAGAGCAACACGCTGTGTCTTGTCACTTTATAGATAAACTGTTATTTAGTTATAAAATGACGCAAAAAGGAATGCAACATGACAAACAACTTATCCACTTTTCAAACATCCAGCTTCCCCTTGTAAATACTGTTTTGCAGTCAATTGTTCATTTTCAACTCTCCAATGAAACAAGTTCATCTACTCGGTCCGTCCAGATAGTCATGTTGGTAGTTCCAGGGAGCTGGTTTTTGCTATTCTTCTTGCATTTCCTAACAGTACAGGCGTGTATTGAACAGTGTGGCTGATAGTTCATGATTGTTCTACATCCAGCACATAATAATCTCCATAGCTTGACGTTCAAAATCCAACTAGTACTCATCCTAAACTAGTTTGGGCTGTAGCAAGTTCCACCAAGTGAGGATGAATGGCAGTGGCTGGTGCTTCAATGCAGGAATGCTGGTCATGTAGTGTTGGATATCTGTTACGTACCACCCTGTTTAAAAACAAAGACAGTTTTGAAATAGTCTGGATGAACAGATACTTAAAACACAGAATCAAGTAGCTGAGAGTAGGCCTACACAAAACAACATGAGGGGCCACTAGCTAGTCCCACCAGCACCACTTTAGGTTAGTGCTGAGCCAAAGGGCATAATTGTTTTTCTTCCAGTTGCTTTGCATTTTTTCACAATGAACGAGTCCAAAATTCCCTGCAATGTTTTGCAGTTAAAATTTCTTTGCATCTTACCAAATAATTCCATATACCGAATAATAATTTTCAAGCCCTTATAAAAGCCCAAATAAATACTATTTTCAGCTAACTAAACAGTGTTTTGCAAGAAAAATTTATGTCAAATCGTCAGAAGCTATACAAAAAAATGTCCATGAAAAATGTTCAAGCCTTCACACAATGCTGTGCATGTGAGACCATGGAGCACTCCGAAACACACGCGGGTTGTCGGTGTGCGTTGTGCACGGGGGGACTAAAAATCAATATTTTTATACATGTACTCTGAGTTGGAGATAGGTCGAGTTGACGAAATAGACATGATTGAACGATAGAACTAGTCGGAAAATACAGCAAAACTGACTTGAATAACTAACGTTAAAACTGTCAAACTTATTTTTAAAAGTGTCTGCATTGAATGACCAAACTTCTCATGGGTTGACGTCTCTCTTGGGCCCAATATTGATCTGACTACGGAGGGTTAAAAATCTTATAGTTACATGCAAACTCTAAATTTTCGCTGCACAGTGTGCAGCGTTGTAACAATGGCCTTTACGATCCGCGTAACCCGTTGTCATCGACGAGGTAAAAACTTATAATTTTATGCTAATTTACCGAAAGCCAACTGACAGATACCCACACAAAATGGTCCTTATTACGGTACTCTTCGTTAAAACCAGTGAATTGTTATTTACTTACCGCCACAATGA
Organism: Asterias amurensis; assembly: GCF_032118995.1. Taxonomy (NCBI): domain Eukaryota; kingdom Metazoa; phylum Echinodermata; class Asteroidea; order Forcipulatida; family Asteriidae; genus Asterias; species Asterias amurensis. Next base: position 6,242,754 of record NC_092668.1, on the reverse strand, counting down.
ACAAAATCTTCGAATCCTAGCTGCTTTTGTCGACAGTAGCGGCAAAGTACGTTAGCCATTTTGTTTTGTCCGTTTTGTTTGCCAAGCAAAGGTACTTCGTGATTGGTTGCTTTTTGATCACGTGCTTCAAAGTTTACACAATAGTTGTGTAAATTCAGTTTTGGAGGGTTTATCGATTTATAATATTTAACTTACCTTACACAACTAGCATTGTACACAACTTGGAAATGAGTACACAACGTTGTGTACAAATTACACAAGTTGTTTAAAAAATATTTTACACAACGTTTTTTTACACAGCAGAATAACAGTGTAGTACGACAGATGAAGTCAAAAATTGTTTAAAAGGAGTACAGCGCCCCAGTTACTGGGTCTAAACTAACGCAATTTTAGTCAAAACTGTTACTGATCTACCCTTTGAAGGGAGTTTATAACTTGCTAATTTACTTACTTAAAACAGTGACAAAGATGTACATCAAAACTCGGAGAAGTTGACTTGTCCCCTTCTTTCGCCGGGCACTTGTTCCTTGATGAACGTCTTTTCAGGTTCGCAAGAAGGCAAGGGGGGATTATATTGATTTCCTCAACGTACGTTAACGTATACTGACTACATACAATGGACGAGCAGTAGCTTTTCTGACTGGCTTTCGTTTTTAAACAAAAGCTTCAGTGACTTCAGACAATAGAAACTTGTTCGTGAAGATGGCGAATTACCGTCACAACATTCGCTGAATGTACGGAAGCGCTTCGTATTGCTGCTCTCACAGAGTGGCGAATGTTCTTGCGAAGATGAATATCTTAATTTCGCGTTGAACTGGTCCAAAAAGGCGGTTGGATTGTGAATATTTTCGTATCGGTCTCACCCATCGATCGTCCTCGGTCGGCCCTCTCCTTACCAATACATTACGAATGCTTACCAACGCTTCAGCGGCGTAACTAGACATTTTCATTTGGTGGGGCAAGTGGGGGCAATGATTAAATTTGGGGGGGGGGGGGCAAAGAAGTGCAAGATTATTATTAAATATGTTAACTGATATATATTTGATACACACCAATGCAGTTCTAAAACAGTCTACATAGTCAGCAGGTAACAAAAGATTGCGTAAACAACAAAATCTTAGAGAACTTGTCATTTTGTATAAGATAAAACTTTTCGACTGTATAAAGGGATTAAATTACCAATTGTGATCACCAATTACCAATTTAGAGTTGTACACAGCATTCTCAAATAGGCTCTGTGTGTGTGTAAATACCCAAAACATAATAATATTAGGCCAAGTAAAAATAGAAAAATAGAAATGTTAAGCGTCCCCGCCCGCTTCCTTTTTACAGGACACCTCTTTTTTTTTTTTCTTAATAGTATAGACCAGCCAAACTTTAAAAAGTGCTCTAGAAAAAAAAAAAACGGCACAGTTTGTTAATGGCTGGCATCTATGCTACATGTATGGATCATGGGCTCGGGAAGACGATTAGGGTGGATGCCCAGCTAGATTTTGATTTTTAAGGTCATTTTGGGGTAAAAAGGTCAAAAAAGGTCAAAAATCAATATTTTCAAAATTTGTGTCAAATTTATTCACATTTGATAGATCTATCCATAAAATGTATTTTTAACCGCTATGTTGATACTACAAACCTATGTAATTAACGTATAAACTTTGACCTTGTGCACAAATGTATAGCACAAGGAGGAAATTGCTATTAGAAGGAATCTCTTCCATCGAACCAGTATTTATTCTACACCTGAACTGAATAATAACCAGTTATTGCTCTGCACCATAAATGCACGTTCACTCCGGAACAAATCCATTATTATAATGAAGTTGTTGATGACTGTGGAAATGACACAAAACGTCTGTTTCGTGTGGCTAATCAACTTCTTAATCGCAAGCAAGCTTCTCCACTTCCTACTCACAGTTGCAGTATATCTCTTGCTCGGCTCTTTGGTGAGTTCTTCACAAACAAGATCGATGCTATATGCACCAGCCTATCTCCTGACATCTCGCAACGACCTTCTAGAACAATTACAGTTTTCGATTCCTTTGAGCCTACTTCTACAGAGGAAATTGAGTTTCTCATTCGTCACACTCCTGCGAAATCTTGTGACTTGGACCCCATCCCCACTATGTTGTTGAAGGATTGTTCTGATATATTTGCACCCATTGTTGCGGAGATTGTTAATTTGAGTATGAACAATGGTGTTGTTCCTGCAGCTCTCAAGCTAGCCCACGTTCATCCTACACTCAAAAAAACGTCTTTAAATCCAGAATTGCTCAAAAACTACCGTCCTATCTCGAATCTTCCATACATATCCAAGGTACTCGAACGAGTGGTCTTCTCAAGACTGTCAGACTACCTCCGTGAAAACAATCTTCTCGATAGTCGACAGTCTGCGTATCGGGCACACCACAGTGTTGAGACACTCCTCGTGAACTTATCTAATGACATTCTCATGGAGATGGACCTTGGGCGGATAACTGTCTTAGTTTCGTTAGACCTTTCATCCGCTTTCGACACTGTTCATCATGACATTCTCTTAAATATTCTCTCATCCCTTGGTATTCAAGACGTTGTGTTAGATTGGTTTAAATCCTACCTGACTAATCGCCAGCAAGTCATGTACATAAACGGGACTCAATCTGATCCTATCTCCTTGAACTGTGGTGTCCCACAAGGTTCAGTTGGTGGGCCAATGTTATTTTCTATATATTTGAGTGAACTCAGGGATGTTTTTGATCGCCATCACATTAGATACCATTGCTATGCTGATGATGTTCAAATCTATGTTTCTTTTGTTCCTAATCAACAGAATGCTTCTAGTGCCATCCACAAACTAGAATCATGCTTAGTTGATGTCATACAATGGATGGGATCCCATTCACTCAAGTTAAACAATGACAAATCTGAAATGATTTTACTTGGTTCTGTAGCTCATCTGGCCAAGGTCAAAGTCTCTCATATCAACATTGGTAATTGTAAAATTAAGCCTTCTGTAGTCTGTAAAAATCTAGGTGTTACATTTGACTCTGCTATGTCTATGTCTAACCAGGTTTCTAACATATGTAAATCAGTTTGGTATCAATTAAGAAATCTGGGCTTTATCCGTCAATACTTAACTCGTTCTACCACAGAAAAGATTGTTCATGCTCTGATTTCTTCCCGGTTTGATTATTGTAATTCTCTCTTCTGTCTTCTACAACAGAATCAAATCTCTCGTTTGCAACGACTGCAAAACACTGCAGCTCGGCTGGTCACTTTGTCCTCCAGGAGAACCCATATCACTCCGGTTTTAAATGCACTTCACTGGCTCCCTGTTCAATATCGCATTCAATACAAATTACTTCTGCTTGTTTTTCATTCTTTACATGGTTCTGCTCCTCAGTATAATTGTCAATTAATTACCCGTTACAATCCTTCCAGATGTCTTAGATCATCCACTTCGTCATTACTGGTTGTTCCCCACACCCACAACAGTTGGGGTGACAGGGCTTTGTCTCATGCTGGTCCTTTACTTTGGAATAATCTGCCTCTTAATATCCGTAACATGTCCTCTATTCATAAGTTCAAAGAGGCCCTCAAAACCCACTTTTTCACAGCTGCTTTTCATTAATTTTGTGTTTCTTCCTTCCGCCATGAGCATCACTTGTGGTGGATACCGGCGCACTATAAGTGTTCATATTATTATTATTATTAAAAAGAAGTGTAAAAGTGTGATTATCTTGAAAAGGGTACATTTTGAGTACACCAATTGTTTTTGCACTCCCCATCCTCATTGGTGCATACATTGGTTTCAAACAACTTTTTTTTTAAAAGGTTAATGTACCCCAGGTGGCACATCTATGCATAAAAAAAGTTTCATCATCAAAATGACATGCCAAGTCTGTGAAATTATGAGTTAATCCTTTGTCTTGTACACAAACGTATAGGAAATTTAAATCTTAACATGCAATTTTCTCAAAAAGTGCGTATCTTGAGCATAATACAGTGTTTTTGCACTTTCTATCCCAGCAATGCATATAAATGTTTGAAAACAACTTTTTTTGTGAAAGGTCAATATACTGTTGCGTTCCTCGCATGAGGCGAGTGTGCTGGCCTATCACATACGAGGAAGACAATAATAATGTTGCAAGAGTCTGACTTTACTGACAACATGAACTGGTAATTTATTCACAGTTGAATCACTTATGACATTACAACATGTGATGTGGTAGCGCAAAAATGCCACTAGTGTTAATATTCGGTTTATAAGCCACTAATCATAATAAGGAGAACTGAGGTACTGGGTCTATGGAGTACTAATATCTGGAACATAATATCTGGAATGTGGTTGGAACATTTACTCGGAGTATACATCGAGTTATTGTCTGGAGTTGTTACTTCTCAACATCATAACATGCCCTCTATTCTCCGTCTCTGTCCCGAATGAGGAAAATCCTGGGCTTTTATAGAAAGCTGGAGTATAGACATGAATTAAACATAAGCCAATTAGGGGTCTTGACCAATTGAAGACTGCAATGCTGGAAGGTCGTCGGACGTGGCGAGTTGATAACCCAAATAAGGAGTTGTGGGTAATAAGGTTAAAGTGATTGACAGTTGAGAGTAAGACGGGGCTTCCCATTGCTTGTGTACAATTAAGAATGTGCATGAGGATATTACATTGGGAATTACACGCTAAATCACCTGTGTACAAAAATGCAACTACATAAGGAATACACGCAATCGAGTGTGTGTACAAGGACACGGCATGGTATTTGTGTACAAATGATTACGCACATTGGCATGGCATTGCACTTCGCGTACAAATGATTACGTACATTGGCATGGCATTGTATTTCGTGTACAACAAATACGTGCGTGAGGCTATGGCTTCCGCTAGCACGCAACCTTATGGCATTATGGTTCGTGTGCTATCATTACGCACGTCATTATGGCATTGCTTCTTGTACACTAGTCTTGGTTCCAACGCGGTCACACACAACCAACGTTCCGATTATGCACGGCAAAAACTGTCCACGCTTGTAATGAACGAACGCTAGCGGGCGCTGTTTCTCTGATTTACGGATCTCACCATGTCCTGTGCTCACCATGGTCTTGGATATTTGCAAATTGAAGGCGTGGCCAGACTATGTAAATTACTTTTAATGTATGCAATATTCATATCACGTGACGAATTGAAGATGACTATTCAAACTAGATCGAGTCAAAGGTCAATATGATCGGCGGTCTTTTTTTAATAATCTTTGCTCAAAGAGTGATTCCGTGGTCATTATAGGCCTATTAAAAGGAAAACAGTGAAATTTTAAGTATAGGTACCTATTCAGATTATGGATACGTGACGATTTGAAATCGTAAATAATGGTCAAAAATCGAACGTAAAATTAGCATTCAGAGAGTCCGTGTATCGGACGCTGTATGGCCCCACGGCGTGGAGCAATCGGAACGTGAAATAAGCCTTGTGGAATATCACGTACCGCCCATGCCGTGTCTCGTGGGGTTGAAGGTGTTAAATCCCAGGCGCTATGAACTCCCAGCTTGCGGGTGTCGAATCCGTTGTTTCTTATGATCGCAACGTTCCAATATGCTCCATTTTAATTCATGGCCCCTAATTTCTTTTTGTTATGAGTTTTCAGGTAATTTTGATGATGTCAAAACCTAGGAATATCGCATATTGTTATATTGACAGTGTTATTGTGTGAGTAGCTTAAAAAAAGTATGAGAATTTTTTATAAAAGGTTTAAATAAAAATAATGCTAAAACAAAATTCCCTCAAAGCATAATTTTGTCAAACAAAGTATTATTTTTTTAATTCTGTGAATGAAGAGTTATTTTTGAGGTAATGATTAAACTGGGCAACTAGTGGAATTTAATGACCCGACTATTCGCCTCAAATAACTGGGAGTTGAATAGCAGTAGTCGCCGCTGGACAAGCAATCAAAACTCGAAATTTGTCATGAGTTATTCCAAAAGATATTGTTACGACTACATTCCCAAAAAATGTTATTTATTTACGTTCCAAGCTACGCAGCTACTCGGCTACGTTTACGTTCCAAGATACGCTTAGGTCTACGTTCCTTCAAGTTACACTATAATATCAAAAGGTATGTTTTCAAGCCCGAGTCAAGCTACGCTTACATTCCAAGATACGCAGCTACGTTTACGTTCCAAGATACGCTTAGGTCTACGTTCCTTCAAGTTACACTATAATATCAAAAAGTACGCTTCCAAGCCCGAGTCAAGCTATGCCTACGTTCAAAGATACGCAGCTGCGTTTATGTTCCAAGATGCTACGCTTCAGTCCAAGATATGCTTACGTTCCAAAAGATGTCAACGTTCCAAGCTACACAGCTACTCAGCTGCGCTTACAGATCTGCTTACGTTTCTTCAAGTTACGCCATAATATCAAAAGGTACGCTTTCAATCCCATGTCAAGTTACGCTTACGTTCCAAGATACGCAGCTATGAATTATGTTCCAAGATATGCTTACGCTCCACCAAAAGATACTGTTACGTTCCAAGCTACGCAGCTACTCAGCTACGCTTATACACTCCAAGATACTAATAGGTTACGCTACAATATCAAAAAGTACGCTTTCAATCCCAAGTCAAGCTACGCTTACGTTCCAAGATATGCAGCTACGGTTACGTTTCAAAATACGTTCTCACAAAGATGCTTTTGAATCCCTCAAGATTTCCTTCCCCCAAGATTAAAAAACTTTCACTGTGAATAACACTACAGGGCCCACCAGTTAATATCTGTTTGGCAGAAAATACTGTACACAATTTCTTTACTATCCAAAAATTTACTTGGGCACTACAAAATTTCAAATTTAATTAAAAATTGGCTGGCAACCAGTTTCTGCTAAGCAATACTATTTTGTGCTAACTATAAGCAAATTGTTTAGCCAATACAGGCTTCATCAGTGTGGGCCCTGGCACGTCGGGAGCATAACGCCACGATCGCATTTCAAGCTGCATATCATGGCAATGCAGGTGTCTGGATCTGGACATTATACACAGAAATGTTTGTGCTGGTACCACAAACCTTTCTTTATCGTATTTCCACCCTGTGTCAAAGTTTCAAATCCTACTGATCTGGACATTATTATACTCCGATAAAAACATATATACCCACACACAGAGTAAAGCAAAAGTCATGCAATGGAATTACTGCATGCATTGTACACTACATGCACAACACTGATGAATTATTCATGAGCCAACCGCAACGCAGCCTCTGATTGGCTCCACCGGAAAGTCGGGGGAGATTTGCCGAAAAACAATAAAAAAGTTAAGACCCGTCGTTGCAAATATTCAAGACCATGGTGAGATCTAAATCAGAGAAACAGAGCGCCCGCTAGCGTTCGTTCATTACAAGCGTGGACAGTTTTTGCCGTGCATAATCGGAACGTTGGTTGTGTGTGACCGCGCAACACCAATGGTCTTGGGACCAAGACTACTTGTACACAGGCAATTGGTCAAGCACAAAGTTCTGCGTCGTGTGCGGAGGGAGTGGTTTACTAGGTTGCAAACAAAGCTTCACTGAATATGCATGAGTGGCAGAAGCACTGGCCCTCGGACGATCCAGGGTCCGACATCAAAATGTGCTGATTGGACAGAGAGTCCTTGTGACGTAGGTGGAAGTAAGAGCTAAGCAATTCTAGATGATATCGAATCGAACATTGATCTCAAGTCAATACATTGACAAGTTATTGGGTCAAAAGAGGGCGCTAGTAAGGCACAGGGATCAATGTGAGGTTCGTAACAATACCAAGGCAGTTTTTCGTTTAAACTAAGTTCATATTACACCTTCCTCATTGGTAAATTGAAACAAGAAATGCGTATGCTGATTCATGCAGTTAGTTTGATATAGTAGTTGTATAGTTTGACGTGCTCAAAAAATGCATGTTTGTATCAAAGTTAAGCCCTTTTCACACTACAGAGCCATTTCCCGGGAATAAAACTCCCGGGAAAATCCCGGGAGTTTTTAACCCCACCGCCACCCCAGCAACCGTTCTCACTATCCCAATTTGGTAACTCCCGGGAGTACTATTTCCCAGGAATATGCACGGTCGTTTCACACTTACGATCAAACCCCAGGAAATGTGGTAAACAGGTCAGCCCATGCGGAAGTTACAATGTTTGTGGACGGAAGTCCGTTCCCATAATGCCACGCGGCCGGCTGCAAAATCCTTGCCACATGCGACCCAAAATGGCTGCACATAAATTGTGTATTTGCGTGTTGTTATACCAGTATATTGTGTGATTACGGCGGAGAAGAAGTCTTGCAGTTCGGGGAAGACGTCGCTGACGTCTTGTCAGGAGAAGACGATTGCTGTGACAGTGTTTTAAAGACATGCGGTATAACAATCGGATGGAATTTGTCGTGCGATTGACGGGTTTCATGGCACTTGCTGAAGTATTGGTCAAAGGTCAATCTGGTCTACCATGAAGAGCGGCCACTGGTGGTGGGAGCAAGTTGCTATTAGAAAAAGCGAAAGGGAGCTTTCTACTCTGCGACAATTTTTTTCTTTCTTTTGAGAACTGTAATTGAATGGACTTTTGTGTCCGTGTTTTACCCAGAGGTTTTGTGTTGGCGTTCATCTCAATTTTTGCCTGTTCACACTATAGTTATTTCCCGGGAAATTCACGGGAACTTTTGGTTGATCTGTTCACACTACAAAAATACTCCCGGGAATTTCCCGGGAAATGATGTTTTCCCAGGAAAAAATTCACCCTGCTCAGGGAAATACCTGTAGTGTGAAAAGGGCTTTATTTTAACACTCCCAATCTTTCCAAGTACATGTACGCAGTTAAATACTCAACTTTTATTAGTGAATTAACATTGAACATTCTTTTTGCAGTAAAATGTGTTTTTTTCCTAGGTAGGCCTATACATTGTAGCTACGATGGGAATAGAGGGTATCGCGCAGTGATACATTGTATACTTTCTTATCTGGAGTGCCATTAGTCAAAGCTAACTCCAGAGCTACATGTAACCAGGCACACCAAAACCACTACAGCTTGACATACTTTTATGCCAAGTTTCTTTGATCAAAGAATTCTCACTACTCTTCAAGCACTAGCAGACAGCAATGACAATCTCATCACTTTGATCAATCAGTTTGTGGACATCACACAGGTCAGAAACATTCCATCATCACAGTTGCCCGGCCACTATACACTTCAGGAAGAAATGAACTTAAACGGGCAAGTCCAAAGTTTGAGATATAAATCTTTTTCAAGGGAGGACTACGTCTGCTTAAACAAATTCAACAAGCACTCTAGAAATCCAAACTCCCAACTGTGGTCTCATTACATTGTGATGCACTGTAAAAAAAATCCCGTAAAATTTACGGGAATCGGTTGTGCAGCGAGATTTTCACGGTGAGAAAGCTGTCAGTTTACGGTGTAAACCGTACACGAAGTTACGGTGCAAACCGTACATGAAGTTACGGTGTGGCGTGATTTTTACGGTGATAAGGCTGTCAATACGGTGTAAACCCGTACACGAGGTTACAGAGTGCCGTGATATGTACGGTATATTACACGTTGATATTACTGCCATGGGACCGTATTTGAAAAAGTGGAAACTGACCGTAATTGTAATGGCTTATTGCAATAGTATAATTACTCCAATGGTATTGTATTTAAAAAAGTGGAAAATAACCATATGTTAAATGTACGATACAGCTTTGGTTATTATCAAAATAATTTGGCAAGAAATATAATTCTAAAAACAATTCATCATAAAACTGCAAATGAGATAATAATCTCCCTTCAAAATAGTTCCATCTTAAATGCTGATATTCAAGAAAAGTTCTGAACACCATCAAAAGGCAACAACTGCTTTCGATTTGCACTGTTCGAATTCAGACGCTGCATTTAGTGGCCTTCATAACACAATTTAAACATCCACATAGAATAACTGATGAAATAGACACCTTAACAGGTTACCAATGATGTTTTTTTTGAAAACTAGACGACTGGAATTGGAATGAACTCATTGTTTCCAGAACCAAAACCAATGATGTATCATACCTTTAAGTAATAGCCCATAAGCACGGGATTGTACAATAGAGTACAAAAAAATGGGTAAATCTAGTTACTCTAGTCGCCCCGCCTGAACTTCCTCATAAGCATTGCGCGTGCGCGATGATCCCTAGAGTTCTTTTGGTGTGCCCAGATACGGATTTTGGCCGTAAAAGGCTGGCGAGCAAAAGCGAGAATGGTAATTCACCGTCGAAATATACACATTTCTCACCGTAAAATTACGGTCATTCCTTTTAGACAATCCCATTGTGCATTGCGAGCCGGTATTAACGGGGTTACACCGTAAAGTCAAGGAAATTGTTTTATATAATATAAAATACACCGTAGATGTTTGCGTACTTTTCACCGTAAAAATTACGGTGATTTTATTTAACAATCCCATGGTGCATTGCGAGCCATTATTTACGGGTTCCACCGTACTTTTCACCGTAAAAATTTCGATAATTATTTTTAAACAATCCCATGGTGCATTGCGAGCCGGTATTTACGGGGTTGCACCGTAAAGTCATTGAAACATGTCGTTATCACCGTAAAAATTACGGTAATTTTTTTAAACAATCCCATGGTGCATTGCGAGCCGGTATTTACGGGGTTGCACCGTAAAGTCATGGAAAAATCTCGTTACGGTAAAATACCGTAGCTATTTACGTACTTTTCACCGTAAAATTACGGTAATTTTTTACAGTGTGGTGAAGATTGAGATCCAGGACTCGGAAAGACAGATACTTGATCACCAATCTGGGAGCTTTTTCCGCAATGCTGCCGTCCCCATCATCTATGACCACAGTAACTTTGATCGATAGGGATGTGTTCATCTGGCAGATATAAAACTCCCCAAGAAGACAGAGATGTTGATGATGTTTAGAAACTTTCATAACAAACAGTACGATTTGATGTGTTCCGACTAAACCAAACCTTTGCGAAGACGATGACACAGACTCTGATATTGTGAGAGAGATACCACTGGTATCTTTGACAACCAAAGACATTGCACAAGTTGATGTGGTAAAGTGATCTTCTAACAACTCCAGATCATGGAACGCAGTATATAATAACCATCTGGAAGCACCGTCTGCTTCAAGAAACTGATGGTTTTAGTGACGCCCTGAAGAAAACATTGCGCAAAAACTTTCTCTGATCTGTACAATGCAAATGTTTCAACCAAACGAATTATGTACGGTACAAAAGATTATCAAAACGGACAGAAAGTTACTGCAACAATTGCTCAATGCTGCCACTGGAACCTACAACCTGGTCTTGATCGCTAGATTGGAGAGGGCTCCACCAAGGCAGTGACACAGTCAAAGAGAATGGGAAAGAAAAAGCCAATTCGAAAGTTCATCGATAGACCGGGGTTCCACTCCTACACGTCCGTCCGGTATGGGCTATTGATGAACAAACCTAATCTCAAGTTCTTGTCAGACGTTTTTGTAGAAAGGGCAAGGGTCTACTGGAAAGATGAGGAATAGTATACAGGCGGGGGTTCCTTTATGTTACGGAAGCCATGGTCATTTAGGAGAGATGACGTTTTGAGGACACCTTAGCAGGCTGACACCCGGTTGATGCTCCATGCATAGAGGCAGTCAATGAAGGATAAGAGTGATTTGCAGGTAGAGAAATGTCACTTTTGTGTGTTCAAAAGCGTCAGAAACTTGGAAAGAAATGCACATTAATTACCCGATACGTGCAGTAACTGAGAGACTTGCCAACCTGTAAGGCAGCTTACATGCTCTTAAATGATGCGACACAGCCTTTCCTACATGACCATTGGGAAAAGAAAGTCTCCGAAAAGCAAAGTTAATATGTGTCAAGGGAATCGGCCGTAATGGAGAACTTGCTCTCATTGAGCAGTTTGGTAACACTTCATCAACCTTGTGGGCGCTGCACCGCGGCGACCACCTTTTTGTACAGCTCTCGTTCAATGTTGTGAAATTCGTAATTTTTTACTGTATCCGTCCTAGTTTATCGTCTTAATTTGTCTTACTAGTCTACATTATGGCACCAAGATGTGTGATGGTGTGGTTTTTCGTCGTTTTGATGTCTCTGTTGAGCAGTATTGGACACATTTGTGCTACACTATCCGACGGAAACATTGCATGTGGGTGGCCATTACATGAACGCATTGTGTATGGACGCAACGAACTGTTAAATCTTCGCGGATCTTCGGCAGGCATTGTCTTGCCCAGCAAAGACATTCCCGAGGACTTACGAAAACGCAAACGGGGTAGGAAAGGTGGAATCCGAACCCGTCTTCGGCGTTGAAGATTCAACCCAGCACTGCCATCAATCATTACAGGTAATGCACGATCCCTTTGCAACAAACTTGATGAACTATCTGCAAACACTAAATATCTAAATGAATACAGAGATTGCAGCATGATGTGTTTCAGCGAAACATGGTTTAAAGACAGTAACATTGATACAAATATTGATGGCTTCATCTGTAAACGTATGGATAGGTCCCCGGATCCGGAAAGTTATCGGGCGGAGGTGTGTGTATTTACATTAATCAAAGATGGTGCAACAACATTTGTGTCAAACAAAGCCATTGTTCACCATATTACTGTGGGACTAAGACCATTCTACCTTCCGAGAGAGTTTCCCCAGATATTTGTCACCGTTGTATATATACAGCCAAAAGCAGACAGTGCTACTGCATCTTCTATCCTTGCTCAACATGTTCAAGAACTGGAAAAGAAATCCCCAGATGCTGTCAAACTCATTATGGGTGACTTTAACGAATGTGATTTAAAGCATGTGATGCCTCACTACCACCAGTATGTCAATATTCCTACTAGGGGACATCGTACCCTGGACAAATGTTATGGGAACATAGCCGATGCTTATAAACCATACAGTAGATCACCGCTCGGAAAGTCGGATCACGACATGAAATATCTTCTCCCAAAATATAAACAAAAACTGAAGCAAAACAAACCTGCTATAAAAACGATCAGGAGCTTTAATCAAGACAACACGGAAACTCTACGCAGATGTTTTGATTGCACAGACTGGGATGTTTTGTTTTCTTCCAACTCAATTGAAGAATCTACTGATGTAATCACCGAGTACATCAAGTTTTGTGAGGACTGTATTGTACCAGAAAAAGTTATCAAGACTTTTCCAAACAACAAACCATGGATGACAAAATACATAAAAGAACTCATCACCAGGAAACATATGGCGCACATAAATAACAATCTTCAAGACAAACGCAAACTACAAAAAGAAATCAACCATCTCGTCAAACAATGCAAGAAAAATTATGCCGGGAAAATCGAACATAAATTCGGAAAAGGCGACCACAAGAGTGCTTGGGAGGGATTGAAAGTCATCACAGGATTTGGCGTCCGCAATAAATCGGAGATACCACAAGGTGATCTGAATTTATTTGTTAAAGACCTCAACCAATTTTATGGCCGGTTTGATCGCAATAACAGTACAAATGGAGATGAAAACCATACCAAGCTGTGCATGGAGTTGGGCTCACAGGGAAATGCATCCGAGCGAATCGTCCTTACTACCGGTCAAGTTGAAAAGTCCCTCAAATCGATTAGGACGAACAAATCTGCAGGACCAGATGGGATCCGCGGTAAGATTTTAAAAGCGTGTCACAAAGAGCTTGCAGGAGTCTTTCAACGATTATTCCAATGGTCTTTAGACACTTTTACAATCCCCAGTCTATGGAAATCCTCAACAGTCATTCCAATTCCCAAGATAACGAAGCCAGCTGTTCTCAATGACTATAGACCGGTTGCCCTCACACCTATTGTGATGAAATGCTTTGAGAGGGTCATCAAAGGTATTCTGCTCAACGAAACAAGAAATGCAGCGGATCCTTTTCAGTTTGCCTATCGTGCGCATCGTGGTGTGGATGATGCAATTATGACATTATTGCATAACATTTACGGGCACATTGACAATTGTAAAAGCTATGTACGAACATTATTTATTGACTTTTCCTCTGCCTTTAACACAATAAGGCCACAGTCTCTTTTGTATAAATTACAGCATTTGAAAGTTAACCCACACCTTGCCCTCTGGATTAATGACTTTTTACTGCAGCGACCACAAAAGGTCAGATTTTCAGGTGTTAGCTCTGATGTTGCACACTTAAGCACTGGAGTTCCTCAGGGGTGTGTGTTATCACCTCTTTTGTTTTCATTGTTCACAAGTGACTTTAATGTCCAAAGTAGTTCTTGTATTGTGATTAAATATGCAGATGACACAGCCTTGACTGGATTAATTTCTGGCAATGATGAATCGGAGTATAGGACAGGAGTTAATCAGTTTGTTGATTGGTGTGAAAGAAATAACTTAGTTCTTAACAGCATGCCTTCGCGACCGCCCGCAGGAAGCAGATAGCCAAATTCCACAAGTTATACCACCAGAAGCAGAGATCGTCTATATCTCACTTCAATCGCGCACCCTCCGAGAAGATGAGATCTCCTATATCTCTATTCAATCGCGTCCCTGGGTAACCCACAGGATCTCCTATATTCTTACGGCCACCAGTTCACCTCCGTAGTCAACGCGCTTTTCAGAAACACACCGTAGTCAACCTTAGCAACCGGAGTATCACGGAAACCGAGACCAGCGTCCTGTCCCTGGGTATGAACTTTGCCCAGCCCCCCAAGTCCATCCCCACCGAAGAAATTATCCAGTCTACAGAGCAAGCCCTCAAACACCTCAGCAAGACGGAGAAGATTGATGTCCGGATCAAGATTAACGAGGTTCTGCGGAAGGCGAAACCAGCCAAGTCCAACCTTTCCGAGGTTGAGCAGGCAGCCCTCCGAGAACTTCGCCGGGACGAATCCATTCACATCTTGCCTGCTGATAAAGGGAATGCCACTGTCATCATGGACCGCACGGAGTACACTGACAAGGTAAGCAACATTTTATCATCTGGTTCATACCGCCCCCCTCCCCAAGGACCCCACCCCTAGCATCGAGAAGAGGGTTGCCAGCAAACTCCTTTCCATCCACCGGTCTGGAGCTCTCTCCGTCCCACTCTATCGTAGGCTCCGCCCATCCAGCTCCACCTGTCCCAGGTTCTTCGGCAATCCCAAGATTCACAAGCCGGAAGTTCCCCTCCACCCCATAGTTGCCTCGAGGGGTTCCCCCACCTACGACACTGCCAAGTACCTAGCTAAAGTACTTCGACCCCTGGTGGGTCTCACTGAACACCATGTTTCCAATTCCACCCAGTTTGTTGACATTACCCGCAACCTAACCCTACAACCCACTGATATCTTGGTAAGTTTTGATGTGGAATCTCTCTTCACCAATGTGCCCACTGATGAAGCTTGCCTCTTGGCCAAGGAGAGATTATCACATGACCCATCCCTCCCTGATCGTACTGGTCTTTCACCTAACCAAATTCATGATTTGCTTTACACATGCGTTTCCTCCAGTTGTTTTCAATTCCAGGGCAAGTACTACAAGCAGACAGCTGGGACCTCCATGGGATCCCTTATATCCCCGGTTCTAGCTGACATATTCCATGGAAGAGTTCGAGTCCTCATCACTCCTCACCGCTGACCTCCGACCCAGCCTGTGGCTCCGCTACGTAGACGACACCTTTGTCGTGTGGCCCCACGGTCAGGACTCTCTCCATGAATTTCTGCAGTACCTCAACCAACAACACTCAAGTATCAAGTTCACTATGGAGCAAGAACATTCCGGAAAGTAACCCTTTCTGGATGTTCTCATCACAAGAAACCAAGACGGCACCCTTCATCACAGCATTTACCGGAAACCCACCCACACCGACCGTTACCTCTATCAGCGATCTTTCCATCATCCAGCTATCAAGTCGTCAGTCAACCGTGCGCTGGTTCAACGGGCTTATACCATTTGTGATCCAGATAGCCTCCAGCATGAGTTGCAGCACATCACCACTTCTCTACAGCGGAATGGATACAACGCCATGCAAGTCAAGACAAGCAAGCCCGTCCCCCGCGACCAAAGGGTCTCCTATACCCAAGGTCAAACACACACACCCACAGTTAGTTTACCATACCTAGGTCCCCCCTCTCATCGCCTCTAACGCATCTTCAAGGAAGCAGGTATCAAGGTGTATCACTCCGCCCCGGAGAAACTCCATGGCTCTCTCCAATCGCACAAGGACAAGAAGGACCCCTCCGCCCGTGCCGGAGTCTATCGCATTCCATGCGAATGTGGTAAGGTTTATGTCGGGGAAACCGGGCGTAACCTTCCCACTAGACTTAAGGAACACCGAGCACACGGAAGGAGGGGGGACTTCGATAAATCCGCCATCGTCAAGCATTCCCACATCGCTGACCACCGAGTGAACTGGGATGCTGCAGAAATCATCGCTCCCATCCAGGCGTGGCACCCTAGACGCATTAGAGAGGCCATCGAGATCCACAAGCATGACACCGTACCCCAAGACATCGGCTTCCACATCAGCGACATCTGGCCAATGGATCTTCTATATCCACGGTCACCCCCTAGGCCCCAACTATTAGACTGCTTTGGGTCATCTATACCCTCAGTCACCTAGGCTCCACACCCTCACTATCCCCTGTGCTTGTTCCTACTGACACGGTTCAGTGAGCACACACCCCCCACACAACACCCAAGGCTCCACAACAGGTTTCACCACGCATCATCGAGTTCACTTCCCGCCTACATTTCCCGCCTTCGTGCATCACCGCTGATCCACCCCCTAGTACTTAAGCAGCATGCAGCATCAGAGTCCAGCATTCTCCAGAAGACGATCAGAGCATACTGATCGAAACGTCGAGTTAACCCAACGGTTCTTTTCAGAACCACCCCTACTCATTTAGAGATTGTTATTACATGGTGTTACCGCAAACTCTTCTATATCTTATCTCCACCATGCAAAGTTTCAAATCCTACTTAGTTCTTAACGTAAATAAAACAAAAGAAATGGTTTTTAACTTTCAAAAAAACATTCAACCTGTACAACCTGTTAAAATTAATGACATGTCTGTTGAAGTGGTAAAGGAATACAAGTATCTGGGAACTGTAATTGATGATCAGCTGAACTGGAACTCTAACACCACGAAAATCTATAAGAAGGCTAATCAACGGTTGTACTTTCTCAGGAAGCTGAAGTATTTTAATGTTAACACCCGGATTCTTAATCTATTTTAACAGAGTACTATTTTATCCTTGTTGACTTTTTGTGCAATCACTTGGTTTAATTCACTGTCAGTTTTTAATAGGCAAAAACTAGTTCGCATTACCAAACAAGCCAGTAGGATTATTGGTTCAGATAATGACGGTCTTCAGGAATTAGTCAAGAATAGACTTATGAGTAAGTTCCACTGTATTTTGTCTGACAACACACATCCCCTTTACCCACTGATTGTTCACAACAAATCTGGTAGGATCCGTCAACTAAGCCTTAAGACTAACAGGTTCAAGAACTCATTTTTACCTATTGCTATCCATAATTTTAACTGTGATTTTATTAGATAACTGCAATGCATCCAGCCCTATGTACTGTCTTAATTGTTTATTATTGTTTTATTTGATTTTCTGGCATCTCCTGTGCAATTTGGCCTCTTTTAATTTGGGGAGGGGGGTCCACTACCCAACCATGCTTTAGCGTTGACTGTGTGTTTGTTTGTTTGTTTGTTTATATAAACTTTAATGATTTTTACTTATATTAAGGTTATTGTTTTATGTAGTATTGTGGTAATTCTTGTGCAATTTTACATTTTAATATTTTATATGTTGCTGTACAATAGGATTGTAAATTTCATGTATTTTTATATACTTGACGAATAAACCATTCAATTCAATTCAATTCAATTCAATTGTCAGGCTCCAACTCTTTGGTAAATAAGGCGAAGAAGTGTCTGGAGATGTTACCGCCAACAAGAGATGCACTGAAACTTCACACAGCATAAACTAGGAATACATGGACGTCTCATCTCTCACACTGACACAGACACAGACACACATGAGCTTAAAAGAAAGAATGGGGTTACCTGCAAGACTACCCCTATCTCAGATGCTTGATTTGAGCTAGTTTTATTAGGGTGCAAATCAAAGGGCACCAAGTCAAACTGTAAAACTATGTCAAACTGTTCTGCGTGAATAGCATACAAGTACCTTTTTGTTTCATTTTACCACATAAGAAAGTTTGATATGATTTTTTTTAATGCCTTGGTATATTGACCATTCAAAAAAAAAAGTTGTTTTCAAACAATTATATGCATTGCTGGGATAGGAAGTGCAAAAACCGTATTGTGCTCAAGATACGCACTTTTTGAGAAAATTGCAATTTAAGAGTTAGTTTTCCTACACGTTTGTGTACAAGACAAAAGATTAACTCATAATTTCACAGACTTGGCATGTCAATTTCATGATGAAACTATATTAAATGGATAGATCTGCCGTCTGGGGTAAAATTAGGCGCAAAAAATCAAAAAAATTAAATTTTGACATTTTTGGCATTCTTTGACCTCAAAATGACCTTACACGAAGGTGGAATTTGATTGTTTTTTTTTCACAAACTGGCTGGGTACATTAACCTTTCAAAGAAAAAGTTGTTTGAAACATTCATATGCACCAATGAGCTGGGGAGTGCAAAAAATGCTGGTATACTAAAAAAGTAAACTTTTCAAGATAATCACACTTTTACGTTTTGCTTTTCTATACGTTTGTGTACAAGGTCAAAGTTTATCCGTTAATTACATACGTTTGTCATATCAACATTAACGTAAAAATACATTTTATTGATAGATCTATCACTTGGGGTCAAATTTTGTGAAAATTTCAAAAATGCAAAATGTTTGCCTTATTTGAAATTTTGACCTTAAAATGAGTCGTTAAGACCCCCACATGAAGGTGGTATTTGAATTGTTTTTTTCTTCTCAAAAACTGCCTGGGTATATTTACCTTTCAAAAAAAGTTGTTTGAAACCAATATATGCACCAATGGGGATGGGGAGTGCAAAAAGAATTGGTGTACTCAAAATGTACCCTTTTCAAGATAATCACACTTTTACACTTCGTTTTGCTATACATTTGTGCACAAGGTCAAAGTTTATACGTTAATAACATACGTTTGTAGTATCAACATAAAGTTAAAAATACATTTTATGGATAGATCTATCAAATGTAAATAAAATTGACACAAATTTTGAAAATATTGATTTTTGACCTTGTTTGACCTTTTTACCCAAAAATGACCTTAAAATTCAAAATCAAGCTGGGCATCCACCCTAATCGTCTTCCCGAGCCCATGATCCATACATCTAGCATGGATGCCAGCCATTAACAAACTATGCCGTCCAAAGTGTAATTTCACACTTTGGCTGGCCTACTATAAGTTTTTTTTATGCACATTTTGTTTGTTTTTGTTTTGAAAAGGGGTTATTTTAATAGATCTCAGCCAAAAAAAACCAAAAAACTGAATGTCTTGTCTGAATGCCTTGACCAAACTGTTTCATTAATGTTTTGTGTATTTCATCAGCAGAAAAAACAATTGATATTTTACATTCATGGCGGCCATCTTAAAATAAAAAATAAAAAGCCCCTCCTCCTTCCTTTTTTTTGAGAAACCCAGACACTAAACATGTTTCTTTTTTTTACTCGGCCTTATTGTAACAAGTGTAAGCCATCAAAAAAAAAAAATACAGGATCGAAATTGTGGGTGTTTAATAACCACATTTTAGTTATGAAACGGATATTTAAAATAGGCATACCTCTCAATTGCACCGCTTGCTTCATAGGAGAAGAAATGGTCTAAGCAACATTTTTCGCTGGCCATTAGTTTTTTTTTTTTTTTTTTGCTGAGATCTACTAAAATAACCCCTTTTCAAAACAAAAACAAAACAAATGTGCATAAAAAAAAAACTTAAGAAAAAAAAGGAGGTGTCCTGTAAAAAGGAAGCGGGCGGGGACGTTAAACATTTCTATTTTTCTATTTTTACTTGGCCTAATATTTGCTTTGGGTATTTACACACCCACAGAGCCTATTTGAGAACGCTGTGTACAACTCTAAATTGGTAATTGGTGATCACAGTTGGTAATTTAATCCTTTTATACAGTCGAAAAGTTTTATCTTATACAAAATGACAAGTTCTCTAAGATGTTGTTGTTTTCGCAATCTTTTGTTACCTGCTGACTATGTAGACTGTTTTAGAACTGCATTGGTGTGTATCAACTATATATCAGTTGACATATTTAATAATAATCTTGCACTTCTTTGGCCCCCCAAATTTAATCATTGCCCCCACTTGCCCCACCAAATGAAAATGTCTAGTTACGCCGCTGCTATGAACTAAAACAAATATAAAAAAATACCTCCATTGTAAAACGGTAACTTGTCAAGGACAAGACTTGGAATGTGTCTAGGCAGCTATTTTTAAACAAAAGATGAAGAGGAGTCGGTGCTTCATTATCATTTCAATTTAGAAAATAGATTGACGCTCATCATCACAAGAAAGCCAAACGTCTTACAAAAATTACCCGCAACGAGTTTTAGATGTGAAAGAGAACGTTCCATCAACGTGTCAATGTTATATTAAAAAAACCTCACACAGAGACGATCCTCTACGAATCCCGTGAAGCACGAACTCGTTTGGCCACCATGCATTTTAACAGCTGAAGAGGGTGTGCCTAGAGGCTCGACACAAGGTGTGGTTGTTAACAACTCGCTAATGTATACACCACATCTTGGACATCAGACAACCCGATTAGTTCTGTTCAACATGTCTGAAATTCCAGACATGGGGAAAACATAAGAGATTTGTGTTAAATAGTTTCACCCAAAGATTCATACCCAGCGGGTGAAGGGAAGCTTAGCTCATGTTATATCCTTTTAAGTGCATTAGGGTGTTCGTGAGCCAAACATCAATATTCCAGGTTGAGTATACAGATTTAAACACATAAGGGAAAGATGGAAGGTACGAACTACCAAGACGGACTGAAGTGTCCGAGAGCCTAAATTAAAGACACTGGACACTATTGGTATGGCTGTCAAAGACCAGTCTTCTCACTTGGTGTATCTCAAAATATGCATAAAATAACAAAGCTGTGAAAATTTGAGCTCAATTTGGTCGTCGAAGTTGCGAGATAATAATGAAAGAAAAAAAACCTTGTCACACGAAGTTGTGTGCGTTTAGATGGTTGATTTCGAGACTTCAAGTTCTAAATCTGAGGTCTCGAAATCAAATTCGTGGAGAATTACTCTTTCTCCAAAACAACGCCACTTCAGAGGGAGCCGTTTCTCACAATGTTTTATACCACCAACCCGTCTCCCCATTACTCGTCACCAAGTAAGGTTTTATGCTAATCATTATTTAGAGTAACTACCAATAGTTTAATGGCAGTGCTCTAATAGTAGAGCAGAAGTGTGGTTAATTTATTACTAACTTGATTAATTATTACTATTCTATTACCTATAAAACATAATGATCCAAACTATGTGTAACTCTTTGGTCAAGGCGGCCGATACCCATGCTTTGAATATTAAATACTTATGAAATCAGATTGATGTGTGAGTGTTATTATTATGTCGTCCGATAGAGTAAAAGTATTTTTCATGCGTATACGCAAAGCGAAGGAGCATAAAATGCCGGGTTTTATTTTGTTTTTATTGCAAATTTCCCCGCATGTTTCCATCCCCAAGGCAAACACTAATTGACAATAATGTGTAGATGGGGGACCCTGTAGTTGTGTCGGTTTCTATAACTACTTTTGGTGGTTTTTGTGGGTCAGATTTGTTTCGGTGCATAGAGATGGGTTCCCGGTTTATCATCTTCAATATCATCTGATGCTGTGGGTTTTTCTTTCTTGCAGTTTTTCCGTGTGTTTTCACGGTTACCACATGGTTACC
Source organism: Asterias amurensis (assembly GCF_032118995.1). Classification (NCBI taxonomy): domain Eukaryota; kingdom Metazoa; phylum Echinodermata; class Asteroidea; order Forcipulatida; family Asteriidae; genus Asterias; species Asterias amurensis. The sequence continues at coordinate 6,220,866 of NC_092668.1, read as the reverse complement.
AACAGGCAAAACACACAAACACCGCAAAAAACAGCAGAAAAATGCACGCGGCATCCGACTTCTACTCTACATTTTATGGGAAGTAGAGTCGGGCAGCACGCAGTAATCGCGCAACCAGCAGAGAGCACCCGCTGCAACTCGACTATCTCACTGCGTGGGACCATAAACGACTTGTCCACAATTCTACGATTAGCGCAGAATTTGGCGATAAACAGAGCTATGAAGTTGTGCCCTGTGGTCTTGAAAGAATTTTGTACACAGAACGTGTAGGGAACCCGTGGGGGGATGGGTTATCACTTACGGGCGCCTTTTCCTGCCGCCGATAGCTTCATTCGACGGCGGGGTTTCAAGACAAGTGCGAACGTTATACATCTTGTGGAGGTTTCAATCGTCATATTTCCGGATACTGAAATGGAAAATAAGTATGTTTAAACCTAAATGTTCACTCATATTGTATACATGTACGTGCTTACTATGGTGTTATAGACAGGGATGTGAATGTCAGTGAAGACGTTCGATTTCAATCGTTGGTTTCAATTTGTAAATTAGCACGACATGTACGTCATACATGTATCTGACATAGCACGACTAAGTATAGGGCCTACTGACATTTAAATGATAGTGATTTTACAGGCAATCTAATAACCTGGCATGCTCGGCGCTTTATTGGGTTATCCTTGCATATTTTTGTGTCCTATTTTTATTGTGTTCTAAATAAATTTATCTTATTCCATCTTCTTTCTTTCATTGTTGTCTATGTATTTTTGACATGTTTTTATCCAAATAAATTCGAATCAAATCAAATCAAATCAAGTTCTGTCAATGATAGTAAACCTGGCATGCTGCACGGTGTGTTTGCACTGTGTGTACTTTATTAAGCACCAAGTTGGGTATTTCATAGAAGCCCAACGGAAATAAGCCAAAGATATTGGCTTATTATTGGGTTATCCTTGTTTTTTTTGTGTCCTATTTTTATTGTGTTCAAAATTAATTTATCTTATTTCATCGTCTGTTTCTGATTGATGTGTATGTATTTTTGACATGTTTTTATCCCAATAAATTCAAATCAAATCAAATCACGTCAATGATAGTAGCTTGGCATGCTTTGCGCGGAACCCCTCTGTGCTGTGTGTACTTTATTAAGCACCAAGTTGGATATTTCATAGGAGCCCAACGGAAATAAGCCAAAGATATTGACTTTATTTGGTTATCCTTGGATATTTTGTGCGTCCTATTTTTATTGTGTTCTAAATTAATTGATCTTAATTCGTCTTTTCTCCCATTGTTGTGTAGGTTTCGATCGTCATAATTTAGGATACTGAAATGAAACTTAAGTTTATTCTTATGTACTTATGAACTTATGGTAAACATATTTACCATGGTGTTGTAGAAAGGGATGTCAATGAAAATTATTGCTGGATGTCGGTTAAGACATTCCGTTTAAAGCACTACATCAGAGGCAATTTGTATGTACATAAAAAAGGTTGAACGGCTATAAGCGCAGAATTTGGCGATAAGCAAAATAGGGTATGCTTGCGGTGCCTTTTCTCGCCGCCGATATGCTACGGCTGCGTCCGATGTCGGGTCTCGAGTGTCACATCTTGTTGAGGTTTCAATCGTCATAATTCCGGGTACTGAAATGAAACTTAGTATATTTTTATAAACCTTAAAATTCACTTATTGTGTACGCGCTTACAATGGTGTTGTAGAAAGGGATGAGTGTCAGTGAAGACGTTCGGTTCCAATCGCCATTTTCAATTTGTAAATATAACACGACTATAGGGCCTACTGACATGTTATTGATAATAATTTTATAGGCAACTTGATAGTAGCCTGGCATGCTCTGCGCGGTGTCCTTCTGTGTTGTGTGTAATTTAAGCACCAAGTTGGGTGTTTCATAGGGACCAAACAGAAACAAGCCACAGATATTGGCTTTATTGGGTTATCCTTGTATATTTTTTTGTTTGTATTTTGAAATGTTTTTTATCTGAATAAATTCAAATCAAACCAAATTAAAGTGTTGTTCTCGGCAGGGTATGTAATTGTAGTATATACACTAATTGTACAAAGACTGTGGTGTCGATAATTATTTTTATTGATTAGTCTGGTCCGTGTCATTTGTTTTTTCTTTTTTCTTTTTTTCTTTCTGTTTTTGGTTGCTTTTGTTTTTTGTCCTTGTTGTCAAAGTCCTTGTCTGTCTGTTGAAATCACGTTCATTTCTGTAGTTATTCTCTTCAAGTTCTATACATTGCATCCGTCCTTCATTTTTATGTTCATCAATATTTGTTTTCTAGTGTATGCTTAAATTGTTATTGTCGACATAAAAAATAAATGTTCATTAATTGATTGATTGATATTGTGGGATGTTTTTAAGGAACTGTTATCAGAGGATAATAAATTTGTTCTACCACGGTCATTGGTGCAAACATGTTCTTGTTGGTCTACATATGTTATTTAATAAATAAAAGTCGCTGTTAATATTTATAAGCGACTATATTGGTTTACATGAGTTTCTTCATAGAGAGACTCCCTTGTTTGAGTCAGTTTGCTAGATGTCAGTGAAGACATTTGGTTCCAATCGTCTGTTTCAATTTGTAAATATAACACGACTATAGGGCCTGTTTATATTTTTAATGATAGTAATTTTATAGGCAACTTGATAGTAGCCTGCTGCTCTGCGCGGTGTACCTCTGTGCTGTGTGTACTTTAAGGACCACATTAGGTATTTTATTAGGACCCCAATGGAAATAAGCTTTATTGGGTCACCTTGGATATTTTTTTAACCTTGGGATGTCAAGAGATGTTCGGACTGAACACCTAGTCAGTAGGGAATGCCAGTCTTTTATTGGCTCAATATTCATGTAAATGTTAACGTTTTGATAAAATGGCTTTATAAACCAACCCTCTGCTTTGATGAAATTGTAAACTGTACACGGGGCAGTGTACTGTAGTATGCACAGACACACGTCGTGCGTGGCGGTGTATGGCGTGGCCATCTGTGGGACACACTCACACCGCACAAACCAGCGCACTGACCAATCGACATGCCTACGATTGGCGTAAATTGGTGTATTTTGTTGTTTGAATAAGATTATATTAAGAAATATTAAGATGTGTATTATAATAAACAAACAGGGTTGTCAGCAAAACCTTTGTTTCTTTTTAAAAGCTCAATATAAAGTAAGGGGGGCCAAATTGACACTTTTCAAATGTGGTGGGGGGGGGGGGGGGGGGCAACGGCCCCCTGATGTCACTGCCGTTCATCCTTCGCACTTATTGTTAGACGTATTTTTTTTTAGAACAATGAGAAAAAGATGTGATTACCATTGGTGCTACAGCTTGCTATAGGCGAAGAGGTAACGGCCCCCGGGGTTCCGAATTCCCTGCATGAGGCATGCTCCGGCTCCCGCCGGGTAGTTAATCTAAAACACAAATGTCCCATTGGGGGGCTAGGACCTGATTATCCTCAATGAGCATTCCTTCTACACTATTTTTGCACAGTCTGGCTCTGTAGTGTTGTTATTGTTCGATGTATAAGGGAATTGAGTGGGAACCAGACGCGTAAAAGGTCCCATTATGCGGCTAGGACACATTTCTCCTCGTTTAGCATACCTTCTACACTATTTTCTGCTCAGTCTGGCTCCTGTATTTGTTATTGCCTTTTTGTATTTATAAGGGTATGCTGGGGGAGCCAGACAAAAACGGACCTATAGTTGGTTAGCTTCGGTACATGCGAGCAATGGGAACAAAAATTCCGCTGAAGATTTGCATGCCTGGTTTTCGCTTAATCAAAATTGTCGATAATATTAAACAAATTGTGATATCAACATTTTCTATATTTCGATATGATTAAAAATGTTACATCCGCGGTATCTATCTCAAAAAAACGTTGTGTATTAAGTATTTTCGATATATCGACGGACGTTATTTAGCTGAACAGTCAAAAACAAATATGGTTATGCGGATGTTGGTCAGTTAACTGGTTAACCTTGTAACTGTCACTGTTAAATAGTCTCTACTGGTAATTTTTTGTGGGTTGGTTCTGACAGAGTGAAATAACATTTTGAACTCGTGTTGTAGACAAATTTTAATATTGTCTTCGCTTCGCGTTTTTTTTATCCACTGTTTTCTCTTTTAAATAAACATTTTATTTGGTTCTAATTCAGTATATTTATGTCATCAGCCAATTGAACAATAAAAACACATTGTGCCAATCTCTTTTTTATATGACCCTGGATTATTTCTTCATTTTTATATAACTGCTTAATTATTTGCTTACTGATTTGTTGGTTTTCCTGTAACCTTGTGAATGTGAAGCACTGTGAGAATTTATGTAATACCTTAAATAATATTAAGAATAAATTACTTTTAATTTGATTCATTTGTTGAGTCCTACGTGGTGATGACGTTGTTAGAGAACTGTTTCTTCCTCGGAGTCATCTGTTTTCTGATCATCAACTAACTTTCTATGGATCGCAGTCATCTGTTTTTCTCAGCATCAACTCACTCTCATGGATCGTTCTCCTCTCCAACCACGACAATTTTGGAATGCCGAAGTCACCCACCTCATCTATTATTGGCCATGGATGTATGAACTTGGACCACTGATAACAATTTTCTTAGTGGTGTCAACCATTAGGCCCCTCGTATATGGAGCGCTCTACGCGGCCAAGGGTATCGATCGGTTTTAGTTAGGTGTAGGTGGGCATTAAATATCTTATACACTTTTACCTATGTTATCATTGTAATGTTAACAAAACTTTATTCCTAAAACAGGTTGCCTGGATCCAAAGCTCCGTCCTCTTCCCTGGTTACTAACTGTATTCTTTTTGTTGTCAAGCAGGACGAGGCTCTTTGACGTATGGAGCGCTCTACGCGGCTAAGCGAATTGGTCGGTTCTAGTTAGGTGGGCATTAAATATCTTATACACTGTTACCTATGATATCATATATGTAATGTTAACAAAACTTTGTTTCCTTAATAGGTTGCCTGGATCCAAAGCTCCCTCGTCTTCCCTGGTTACTAACTGCTTTCTTTTTGTTGTCAATCAGGACGAGGCCCTTTGACGTATGGAGCGCTCTACGCGGCTAAGCGAATTGGTCGGTTCTAGTTAGGTGGGCATTAAATATCTTATACACTGTTACCTACTTTATCATATATGTAATGTTAACAAAAAATTAGTCCCTAAACAGGTTGCCTGGATCCAAAGCTCCCTCGTCTTCCCTGGTTACTAACTGTATTCTTTTTGTTGTCAATCAGGACGAGGCTCTTTGATGTATGGAGCGCTCTTTGCAGCTAAGCGAATTGGTCGGTTCTAGTTAGGCGGCATTAAATATCTTATACACTGTTACCTATGTTATCATATATGTAATGTTAACAAAACTTTAGTCCCTAAACAGGTTGTTCCAACTCGATCCTACTCTGCGGTAGTAGTTGTAGACTGGCACTCTACCTAACAAGTTTCTATGATACTTGGGAATATGGGAATATATTGAAGGGATACAAACTCTTTATGAGGCGTTGACGTTAATAGCGAGAAGTCCATTGATCCAATAAGAGAACCTACGGTGCGGTAGTAGGTAGACTGGCACTCTACCTAACAAGTTTCTATGATACTTGCAAATATGGGAATATATTGAAGGAATAGGAACTCACTCCGGTGCAGTGACGTTCTGAGCGAGAAGTCCGATCGATCCACTAAGAGAACCTACTCTGCGGTAGTAGGTAGACTGGCACTCTATACGTAACAATGTCCTATGATACTTGCGAATATGGGAATATATTGAAGGAATAAGATCTCACTCCGGTGCAGTGACGTTCTGAGCGAGAAGTCCGAACGATCCAATAAGAGAACCTACGGTGCGGTAGTAGGTAGACTGGCACTCTACGTAACAAGTTTCTATGATACTTGCGAATATGGGAATATATTGAAGGAATAAGATCTCACTCCGGTGCAGTGACGTTCTGAGCGAGAAGTCCATTCCATCCAATAAGACAACCTACGGTGCGGAGTTAGGTAGACTGGCACTCTACCTAACAAGTTTCTATGATACTTGCGAATATGGGAATATATTGAAGAAATAAGAACTCACTCCGGTGCAGTGACGTTCTGAGCGAGAAGTCCACTCGATCCACTAAGAGAACCTACTCTGCGGTAGTAGGTAGACTGGCACTCTACGTAACAAATTCCTATTATACTTGCGAATATGGGAATATATTGAAGGAATAAGATCTCACTCCGGTGCAGTGACGTTCTGAGCGAGAAGTCCGATCGATCCAATAAGAGAACCTACGGTGTGGTAGTAGGTAGACTGGCACTCTACCTAACAAGTTTCTATGATACTTGCAAATATGGGAATATATTGAAGGAATAAGATCTCACTCCGGTGCAGTGACCTCAATAGCGAGAAGTCCGATCGATCCACTAAGAGAACCTACTCTGCGGTAGTAGGTAGACTGGCACTCTACGTAACAAATTCCTTTGATACTTGCGAATATGGGATTGTAGTGAAGGAATAAGAACTCACTCCAGAGAAGTGACGTTCTGAGCGAGAAGTCCATTCGATCCAATAAGAGAACCTACTCTGCGGTAGTAGGTAGACTGGCACTCTACGTAACAAATTCCTTTGATACTTGCGAATATGGGATTGTAGTGAAGGAATAAGAACTCACTCCAGAGAAGTGACGTTCTGAGCGAGAAGTCCATTCGATCCAATAAGAGAACCTACTCTGCGGTAGTAGGTAGACTGGCACTCTACGTAACAAATTCCTATTATACTTGCATTATGGGATTGTATTGAAGGAATAAGAACTCACTCCAGAGAAGTGACGTTCTGAGCTAGAAGTCCGATCGATCCAATAAGAGAACCTACTCTGCGGTAGTAGGTAGACTGGCACTCTACGTAACAATTTCCTATGATACTTGCGAGTATGGTATTGTATTGAAGGAATAAAAACTCACTCCAGGGAAGTGACGTTCTGAGCGAGAAGTCCACTCGATCCACTAAGAGAACCTACTCTGCGGTAGTAGGTAGACTGGCACTCTACGTAACAAATTCCTATGATACTTGCGAATATGGGAATATATTGAAGGAATAAGAACTCACTCCGGTGCAGTGACGTTCTGAGCGAGAAGTCCACTCGATCGACTAAGAGAACCTACTCTGCGGTAGTAGGTAGACTGGCACTCTACGTAACAAATTCCTATGATACTTGCGAATATGGGATTGTAGTGAAGGAATAAGAACTCACTCCAGAGAAGTAAGGTTCTGAGCGAGAAGTCCATTCGATCCAATAAGAGAACCAACTCTGCGGTAGTAGGTAGACTGGCACTCTACGTAACAAATTCCTATGATACTTGCGAATATGGGATTGTAGTGAAGGAATAAGAACTCACTCCAGAAAAGTGACGCTCTGAGCGAGAAGTCCATTCGATCCAATAAGAGAACCTACTCTGCGGTAGTAGGTAGACTGGCACTCTACGTAACAAATTCCTATGATACTTGCGAATATGGGATTGTAGTGAAGGAATAAGAACTCACTCCAGAGAAGTGACGTTCTGAGCGAGAAGTCCACTCGATCCACCAAGAGAACCTACAGTGGGTAGTAGGTAGACTGGCAATCTCTTGTTTATTTTTTTTTTAAGAATCTTTTTTGTTTTTTCAATGACATGTTTTTACCAGTTTTTGCCTTTTTTTAAATTTCCCTGAACAACATTTTTTTTGTGTTTGTGTACAGATGGTGCCGGTTAATTGTTCATTCCACTTATCTTAACTCTGTAAAGTTAAGAAAGAGAAGTCCACTCGATCCACTAAGAGAACCTACTCTGTGGTAGTAGGTAGACTGGCACTCTACCTAACTAAACCCTATGATACTTGCGATTATGGGAATATATTGAAGGAATAAGAACTCACTCGGAGGCAGTGATGTTAATAGCGAGAAGTCCACTGGATCCATTAGAGAACCTACTCTGCGGTAGTAGGTAGACTGGCACTCTACCTAACAAAACCCTATGATGCGAGGGCTTGAGAATATGGGATTATAATAAAAAATAATAAAAACTCACTCCGAGTTAGCGACGTTAATAGCGAGAAGTCCCCTCGATCCACCAAGAGAACCTACAGTGGTTAGTAGGTAGACTGGCACTCTCTTGCTTTTTTTTTTAAGAAACTTTTTTCAATTACTTGTTTTAACAGTTTTTACCTATGTTTTATGTTTTAATTTTTGTGTTTGTGTGTAGATTGTGCCGGTTTATTGATCATTCCCCTTTTCTTAACCCTGTGTAACTAAATAAATATAAATGTTGTCGTGTTTTTGACTGTCTTTTAATGTCTTTAAATCAGATTTGATGCCCGACTCAAAGAGTTACCGGTACAATGGCAAACAGTTCTCAAAGAACCAATTTTTACTAGAGTCGGCTAGTCAAACTTTTGATACCAAAAGTAAATTTTTTTTTTACCATGGCATGTTTAGTCATATTTGATACCACATTAATTTTCCGTGAATGATGCAAAACACGGTTACTTTTATCGTGGGGGTCAAAGGGCTAGGAACGGCCAGGAATGTGTGAAGTATTGAGAAACTTCTCACCCATGAAACATTCTATATGGCCAGCGTCTCAAATAGCCTCTCCTAGTCAAACTCCTACTGCCCGGCTTCCTGTGCTGATCCCTGTTTAGAACAGTGGGCAGAGGTGTGTTTTAAGTTAAGCAAATGACAGTACGTGCCAAGAAAAAACATTGACCAAATCAGCAGTTTGTCACTAACGAGAGGGTTTTTAATGAGAAGTATTGTTTGTTTGTTACTTTCAGGTCACATTTCAAGGTTCAACATATCCAGTTACTAGGAAGGAAGAAGACAACGGGAAAAGGATTCTGTTTTGACATTCCTGCTATTTATCTGCTCATAGAGAAAATAGAGGTGAGACAACATTCTCATTTAACTTCAAAATGTTACTGATCTTGTGAAAAGCGCTTGTAACCGTTTATAAAATGCATATGGTTGAAAGTAGAATATAACTAAGCACATTATCCCCCGCAACTAACGGGACTAGCAAGCTTGTGGGGTCAAATTTTGTACTCCACAAAATGGTTGAAAAGGAAACCACACGATTTGGAGGCATATTCTTGTGGCTGATTATATTCTACTTATAAAATATCTTTCTTACCATATGCGTTTCATTAAAAAAACATAAACGCTTTTTATGCACCAAGTTGCCTTACCCAAGCAGCGTGTCCCTTTAAAGTAAACTTGAAACACTTTTTTCTGATGGTCAATTGATAGCAACAATTGAGTGTGATATTAAAGGCAGTGGACACTATTGGTAATTGTCAAAGACTAGCCTTCACAGTTGGTGCATCTCAACATATGTATAAAATAACTAACCTGTGAAAATTTGAGCTCAATCGGTCATCGAAGTTGCGAGATAATAATGAAAGAAAAAACACCCTTGTCACACAAAGTTGTGTGCGTTTAGAAGGTTGATTTCGAGACCTCAAGTTCTTCATCTGAGGTCTCGAAATCAAATTCGTGGAAAATTACTTCTTTCTCGAAAACTATGGCACTTCAGAGGGAGCTGTTTCTCACAATGTTTTATTCCATCAACCTCTCCACATTACTCGTCACCAAGAAAGGTTTTATGCTAATAATTATTTGAGTAATTACCAATAGTGTCCACTGCTTTAACCTATATCTGTTAGCCTTTTTCAACGTTTAAGCCTGGTTTCATCATTGTTACCCAAAATGACGCTACAGGCAAGGCTATGCTTTGTGTGGCTGTGATTGGTCAATGAAATACTCTTATAAGAAACTTTTAAGAAACCTACATATAAGAATCTTATTAACATCTTATAAGAACCTGTATTGAGCAGTCTTATAAGAATCTTATCAGAGTCTTATAAAATTCTTATAATTTTCTTATAAGTATTTTATTTGTAAATTAGTAAGATCTTAAAAGAATTACACCAGGAACTTGTAAGAAACCTTAAATAATCTTATAAGATTTTCAGAATGTCTTTTTAAGAATCTTGTAAGAAGTGTGTACCAATCTTATGAGAATAAGATTTTTAGATGAAAAGTGTACTTCATTTACTGTGAGGCAAGGTCATGCTCAAAATATCAGACCTCCCTAAAGCAAACCAAATCAAATCTTGAAACAGATTAATGACCAAACAAATTTTCAACATCGAGTTAAAAATGCTGAACTAGGATGAAGCATCAATTTTATTTTCAAAAGGTCCAGCCATTTTTTTAAATTAAACTTACAGGGTTTGAAGATAATGATGATAGAAAGCTTCTCATAAAATATAACTCGCTGAAGTGCTGTAATTTTTGAAAAATTAGTAAAACAAGTCACAAAATTTTCTTCTCAGTGAGGCGAAAATTATTTTAGCATGTAAAAACCCATTAACCAGTTTTGATATTATACCATAAACATAGCATAACTGGTTAAAACTATTTAACATGCTAAAACTGAGACGAAAATTATTTGTTTTACTCATTTCTCAAAAACTACAGCACCTCAGTAAGTAAAAATTTCAAGGGAAGCTTTCTACTGTCATTTACCTTCAAACTGTGTAAGTTAAAAAATAAACTTTCAACAACAAATTCACAGCAATTGAAGACAAGTGATGGTTAACATTGTACCAAACTGCTCAACAATGCATTTCATATTCTAAGACCACTTTGAGCATTTAGGGTTTTGTTCAGCAAGCCACTGAAACATGCAGTTGAAAGATACCAAAGGTGTCACTGTACACATCTTGGTATGAGTAAAATAGAACATTGTTGACACATGGTCACTCGAAGTTAAGGATTATGTTTGTAAACATACATAATTTTGTGAATTTTAAACATAAAGACTTTTTGTTTTAAATAACCTTTGGGTGGAACTTCTGATGTGTGATCCTCAGAATCCTTACAAATTGAGAAATTGGGGGTTGCCAGTCAGAAGCCATGCACCCCTTTGCCTTGTTTAATATTGGAAATAAATAGTCCCTTTCCAATAAGGTGATCCCTTTGTTGCCGCTTCCAGTGTTGTATCATAAACGTGGGTTGGGTCCAAGGCTAAAAGGCAGTTTTTGGTTGTATGGCTTCTACATGACTGGCACCCTAAAACAAGGATATCCAGAGGTCGTTGGTTCAAATTTCGCTCAAGTATTACGTTATCATTGTTCAACTCCCAGCCATTTAAAATTTAACCCATTCAGTATCACATACAAAATTGTAAAATATTGATTGTTCATTCATAAATACCTCAGACAGTTTCGCTATTCCTATTGGTGGAGAGCGCGTCACGTGGGTATGTATAAACCTTTGTTTATGACCGGTAAAAAGTGTTAATTCATGGGCGTGACAAGCGACCTTGCACCTGTTCTTATAAGACAGTTTCTTCATTTCTATTGGTCGAGAGCAACGGCTAAAACAGTTGTGCCACATCACGCGATATGCGCGACGCCCACAGCATTCCCTTATAAGGAGTAGTTTGAGCTCAAATTTTCACAGTTCTTTTTTGTTATTTTATGCATATGTTGAGATACACCAACTGTGAAGGCTAGTCTTTGACAATTACCAATAGTGTCCACTGCCTTTAAACAAAACACAACTGTATGCCCATAAACATGTTTCAAATTTGTCTGTTGTTACTCACTGTTTTGTAACTAAACAAAGCACTTCAGATTGACACACAGTTCTCTCGGTATAGCAGCAATTTTCTTGTACTACTACCATGAGAGCAGATGTGAGTGGTTTGATTCCACTGGTGCTTAGTTCAGGATTTGTGAGTTGGGTAGTGTCAGACCAAAGATATACCTTGGACAGTGAACTCTTCAAACATAAGAAATCTAATCTAATCCAATCTAATATAATCTAATCTCTTTTAGGAGCGCAATCAGACAGCGAGGTCTCGGTGGGTATAGTGTCAGCGGCGCATCAGACCAAGGATACACCTCGGACAGTGAGCTCTTCAAACATAATAAACCACATCGAACCATCAGTGAGCCGGACGTCTCCACATTGTCGGATGATAGGGTCATAAAAGTAAGTTTTAACAATACTATTCTTGTAGTCAAATAGTTATCTAACTTATTAGTTGAACAGTTTTGATAGTAAAAATTTACTTGGGCAGGATTTGAACCAGCAACCTTCAGTTTAACACGTCGACGCTCTACCAACTGAGCTACGAATGTATCTAGCCCTATTTTGGCAGTCTCCCTATTTGTCAATATCTCTGTTCCGGGTGCAAGTCAGATCCCTTACCACCTTAAGCTGCGCTCCAAATGCTCTTTCATAGACAATATCAACCTCTACCCTCTGAGGTACCGTCTGAGGTACCCTCTGAGGTACCCATAACCCTGGGTGAAGAGAAGCCATTATAGTAAAGCATCTTGCTCAAGGACACAAGTGTCACAACCGGGATTCCAACCCACACTCCGATGACTTAAGCTTGACTTCTAAAATGCTCGAACATGACACTCTAAATTCTTTTGCCCCCCCCCCCCCCCCCCTCTGTAGGTGAACCAGGACAGCTCCAACAGAAGTTCCCACTCCAAAGATGTCACCAAACCTCACAATCAGTTCAAGATTGCCCTGGACCAAACGTTGAGTCACCACGACACTAAGGCCTTGATGAAATGCTGCGAGTCTCTGGCGTTCTTCGTCAGAGATGCTGCTCACGTTACTCCGTCAAACTTTGGGGCGTGTGTCCATGCCATCAGGAGCTTTGTAGAGGCTACCGTGAATGGAGGTAGGGATCCTTTGGCTCTTAAAAAGCAGAAGCATCTTTAAACCATGCTCATTGTAAACAAAGATGTATGAAATATGATTTACATGTAGAAGTTTCAGCTTCATTGGTTGACAAGTTTTTGAAAAAAAACCCAGAAAGTTCACATAGCAATGTTTTCAAGAGTGTCACGTAAATCTGTTGTACATGCTAAAAGAAGTTTCGTCTCCTCAGACAAAAAAAAAGAGAAAAGTATGGGACATTGTTTTACTCATTTCTCAAAAACTACAGCACGCCAGCGAGTATAACATTTTAAGCGATATAAAATTTCAACTTCCGGTTTAAATCGGAAGTCAAGTTTTAATGGGGTCATACACTTAAACAAAAACATCAGAACAAATACAAGAGGTGAACATAGTGCGTGAACACCTTATAGAGTCACCTTCATCTCATCTAGATTATAGAGAAGTACCATTTTTCACAATTAGCATTTCCGCCCTGACTTTTGTTGAATTTTCAGGAAAGTTAAAACACGACAGACAGAGGAAACCCGAGCCATCCAAAGATCGGAAAAACTCCAAGTTGTCGCGGAACCAAAAGCATAAGAAGAACATGGCCAAGACGAACTCTGTCCCGGAAAAGATGTCCCTGATGTGTGACCTAGAAGACGGAGAGGATGAAGGGCCGCCTGGTGGATATCACTCACTCTCAATACAGGTCAGTGATTGGTTGATTTGCTCTTTCTTAATAGTTTTATTTAATTGGTTGGATGATAACTCACTGCAAATTGTGGGAGGTGATTGGTTGATTCGGTCTAGGTAATGTGATTTGATTGGTTGAACGCTTAGGAAGGGATTACTTTTTCTTACTTTTTCAGAATAGTGGCTGATGATTGGTTGAATTTAAAAAAGAAGGGTTTCCTCAATGATAATTGGGCTGTTGGTCGTCAATGAAAGTATTACCAATGAGACTTTTGGACGGTCCTTTTGTACAGGTCTGCGCGCTCTCAGACCTACGTGCGCAATACTGAGCATGTGGGCGCATGCTCAGAGCTGCAAAAATGGACCGTTATGCTGCTGCCACCAGCGTCCTAAAAGTTTCCTATTGAATTATATGTAGTTGACAAAGCATCCAAATGGAAACATCACACCAACTTTTTGTAAAGAAGCCAATGAAGAAATTTCAGTTTTAGAAGTGGGAGGAAAACCCCTATAGGAAAATCCCACGCAGTCAGGTAGAGACTGTTAAATCCAATCTACATGCAAGGCTCAGGTTGGGGAATTGAACCGGGGTCTGCAAAGGTGAAAGGCAGGGAAAGAAACCACTGAGCCAACCTGACTGTCATTAACCAACTATCATTTCGTTTAAAGAAACATTACAGAATGGGTTTTTGCTAATAAAATAGTTGCTGGCAGTGTAAGCACTTTATGTAATCCACCATATACATAGACTGACAAACCAGTAGAAATTTGAGATAGATCGGCCATCTGGGTCATTAGAGAATAGTGAAAAACCGATTACAAATTTTGCATTGTATTGATGCCAAAATAAAAATGAATAAAACACTCACTGAGTGATAAACTCTGAACGCAAAGTTAGATTATTTATTTCTCATCAAATACATGCATGACATTTCAGACAGAAATATTTTATGGGATGTTTTCAACTATCATCAGAAATAGACCGTGTGATTTTTGTTTCTACCAGTTCTGTAGAGTTCCTTTAAAGCAAACTTGATTTTGAAATATTATCTTTGTAACTATTGAAACTCAAAGCAATTTTTCTGTTATTTTTCAAATTTTCGATGTTATTATTAGTTATTGGACCTGATGCACACACTTCACACGAGGGCAGCCTCTATCTTCAGCTCGTGGGCCGAGGAGGAACAGAAGGACGGAGCAGGGAGTACCATCGATGCTGGCGCAAGTGCATTATGGATAAAATGCTGGTGCCCACTACTACAAGGTCGGTAATCATGACACTATGTAAATCTGACCATGCAATCAATCAACATTATAAGAAGAATGCAGGGTGGATTTCACAAAAAGTTAGAGGATTTGGGTACCTTTTGTCGTAACACAAAACACAATGTCCTTTGATTTACGTTAAACTTTCGTTTGAAGATCATTTGAGTAGAAAGCTAAACCCTAAAATATTTCTTGCTGAGGTGCTGAAGTTTTTTGAGGAATGAATAAAACAACGTCTCGGAAATACAGTTTAAATGCTGAAATAGTTTTCGTCTCCTGAGACGAAAATTATTTTTGTGACTTGTTTTACTATCTTTATCTTCAACCCCTGTAAGTTTAATGTAAATCTGTGGATATTGTGTCTTGTGTCATACAAAAAGTACCAAGACCCTCTAATGACTAATAAAATATTGAATTGAATTGAATCAAAGGTAATTTTGATTGATTTCGTTTTTGAAGGTATCGCAAGGCTTTGCTGCGACATCCGTCGACAGGTCCGCATGCAGGCTCTGACCTACCTCCAGAGAGCTCTCCTAGTCCACGATCTCCAGACCCTTTCCGCCGTAGAGTGGGAGTCTTGCTTTAATAAAGTCCTCTTCCCGCTCCTGGCTAAGCTCCTTGAGCAGATCAATCCTCTGGATCCGGTGGGTCTTGAGGAGACGAGAAGCAGGGCTGCTACGCTACTCTGCAAGGTAAGGCCTGTGATAACCATAAGACTCAAAACCTTCCTGATAAAATACCTTGTCTTCCATTATCAGGCATGCAACTCTTCCGCTGACCTGAGGTTTTACCAAATTCATAAAAAAGAAGTCTGCCGTTAAGAAAAAACTTTGCATAAACAAAATTACGCTGCATGAAAAAAAAATCTGCGCTGGATGGACAAACAAGTCCCGCAGAATGAAACATTGCTTGTTAAAAAAAAAAATGAAGGTACAAGATTCTGGCTCAGCACAGTCTGGCTCTGTAGTGTTTCTTATTGCTCTTTGTATAAGGGGATGCGGCAGGAACAAGATGCTGTAAGGGCCAAATATGCGGCTAGCTTCCGCTATTTTGATCCACACTATCAAAAGGAAAAGGTATATAAGCTTGTTGTTTCTCTACTATCACAGCTTGCCATTGCTTGGTACCGAGTAAGTTTGTATGCTAACAATTCTGTCCAGTGCCTGTAAAATTTTATTTTGTTTGTTTCCCTAACAGGTTTTCTTACAGCATTTGACACCCCTTCTATCTCTGGCAACATTTACCGCTTTGTGGCTTACCATTTTGGACTTCATGGACAAGTACATGCATGCTGACAAGAGTGAATTACTGGTTGGTACACTTAGAATCTTTTTATTGAGTAACTTTGTGTTTCCACGGATACCTCGGGTTCAAACCCAACTCCCGTCAGTTTGTCTCCATTCAAACCAATCTTCTTGACAGTTTCCAGAAATCTTTGATTTCTTAACCCCCCCCCCCCCTGAACAATGTATTACAACATAAGGGCTAGATAGCTCAGCCATTATATTAATCCGGACCCCTCAGGTTTCAAAACCAACTCTCCTCAGTTTGTCTCTGTTGAACCCCAAAGTTCTTAATTTTCTTCTGCAGTATGAAGCAATACCCCAGTCACTCAAGAACATGGTCCTTGTGTTGGACACTGCCAACGTCTTCCGAACCGACCCAGGATCCGAGAGGGGGAAAGATTGTCAGCTCTGGGTCTTCACCTGGGAGAGGATCGACTGCTTTCTGCCGGGACTCAGGGATGAAGTCTTTAAATGTCACGAGCCAGGTAAGTGGTTGAGAATAAATTATTTTATTTTTAAAATTGTGTGGAGATTAAATTGTGAATATAGAGTTAGCTGTTGCAAACTGCCAAATATCATGGCTCTGCTTACCGCCGAGTTCTGCGCTGAAGATCACAGTCACAAATTTCTGCGTTAACTGTGTAAGTGAAGAATTCGGAGTACACACGCGCGCAAGCCTAAATTCCCTGTTAACCCTTGAAATACGCTTGACGTAAGCGCAGAATTCCCTGCTCCTGCAATCGCAGATTCTTTGTTCCTGGGCCCAGTATCATAAAGCCTGTAAGCACAAAAACCTGCTAAGCACAGAATAGCATTGCTTAAACAGAAATTGACTGGTGTCCCACTCAATTTTTGCTTAGAAACTTGTCAAGCAGTATTTTCTGCTTAACAGCTTCATGAAATTGAGCCGCGGAGCAGATTTCACAAAGCAATAAAATTCATCATAAGACAAATTTTCAGTATTACCATAGTGGTTTGTATTGTGACATCACACTTTACTTTGCAAATACGATTGATTTGCAGTTAAAGGCAGTGGACACTATTGGTATTTACTCAACAAAATTATTAGCATAAAACCTTACTGTGTAACGAGTAATGGGAAGAGGTTGGTAGTACAAAACATTTTGAGAAATGGCTCCCTCTGAAGTGGAGTAGTTTTAGAAAGAAGTAGTTTTCCATGAGGTTAATTTCGATACCTCATATTTAGAATTTGAGGTCTTGAAATCAAGCATCTGAAAGCACACAACTCCTTGTGACAAGGGTGTTTTTTTTCCATTATTATCAGAACTTCGATGACCTATTGAGCTCAAACATTTACAGGTTTGTTATTTTATGCATATGTTGAGATACGGCAAGTGAGAAGACTGGTCTTTGACAATTATCAATAGTGTCCAGTGTCTTTAAGATCAATCTTAGCTCTTTGTGAAATCGGCCCTAGTAAGCAGAGCTGTTTGGGTGCAACGCCCCACCCTTGAAATCTGGTTGAACTCATGAAGACCTTTTCTCTTTCCCTCGAACTCAAACTTTTTTTGAGTAGTAAACAGAGATCCAGCACCGAGTAGTGCCACAACAAACGCCCCTACACCCGACGGAATCGTCAGAGATGGGTCACCAAACGAGGAGCAGCCAAGCACAGTGGATACAAAGCCAGAGGGTAAGTCGGCCATCTTGATTTTCTTCCATTATGACCCTTTTCAAAACCACACCCTCGGCTCCAGATTCGGCTCAGGCTAGCTTGGCCCCGTGTTTGTTATGACAGTTGCGCGTGCTTTGCAGAAGTGCTCAGAGAACAGAGCCTGATGCCGAATCCAAAGCCGAAGTCGTGGATTCGAAAAGGGCCTATGTAAACCAGACCGATGCCAAGAAAAACACTTGTTCTGGTGCCTTTATGTTTCTCTGTCCATCATCATCATCTGGGATAAATTTCATGTAGCACAAAAAGTAGCTCAGGAAAAACAATATTTAATGCTCACCAGAATAAGGTTCCAGCCAAAAAAGTATGTCACATTTTTTGAATCTTGTTTTTCTTTCTTTGATCTTGTTTTCGTCACAGAAGCAGACCCTCCAACCCCAGCTGCACCTGACACAACGCCCGCTAAATCTGACCCGCCCTCGACAACAACACCCACACCCATCACCACCCCGACCCAAACGGTAGCCAAGGACGTCAATCCGGTGACGAGCCAACCCAACATCATTCTCCAGCCGCCTCTGTCTTATCTAGGATCCCTACCGGGGGGTCAAGACGCTAAACAGGCAGGTCCTCTACCCTTCCTCCTTAACCCAGCCATCCTGAAGGGGTCACCCATACCCATTGTCACTCCAATTCTCCCTCAAACGGAACCCTCGGCTAAGTAATCAGGAAATTTGTTGAATTCACCCCCTAGCATAACACGAAACGCTGCAGGGACGCTGAGGTAGAAAGAACATCTGTCGTCCAATGATTTGCTTCCTTTGACCCCAGTGAGGGCTTATTTTGACCACCGTGAGGGTGCTTTTTGAGTGTATGACATCAGGTGCAATGGGTTTATTGAAAGACATTGCGTCAGTGCAAAACGTTGTGTCTCAATTGTGCTAAAATGTTGTATTGGGTAGGAGAACGCTCCATGCACAGACTTCATCACCTTGTTCAAGCTAAATTGTTGCATCTTGCAACAAAATTATCCGTGCAAGAACATCTTATCTCACACACACAAGTCTGTACTAAAACATCATATCTCGACAAAATTCCTCCATTCAAAAACATTGTATTATTTATGCTGTGTGTAAAATTTGTACATTTATGTTAATTTAAGTTAGATTTGACTTTTTGACACTTTCAAACTTGCGCATGACGTACATGCTATTTTAGGAGATGCGACGTGTTTGCACTGACGGGAAGAACATAAATTTAATGAAGTAGTAAGGATCACGTCACAAGATGTCTACGACATGGAGAAGGTTGATATTGAAGATGGAATTCAGAAGTTGAAGCCATGCATAGGAGAGAGACAATTGCATTGATTTGCATTGTGACGTCATTTATTTTTCGTGCGGTAAGCAGCGGAAGTTTAGCATGCCTTTTCGTGTGCTTACGGTTAGCAGCGCTATAAAATAGAAATTGCACAGAAAGCACAAAATTGGCTGCTAAGCAGCTCTTTAAAATTGGGCCCAGATTACTGCATGAAGAAGGAACGGCTATGGATATGGTTAGCAATTGTACGGATAGAAAACATGTTGGTAAAAAAAAGCGCCAGAATTTAGGTTAGATGAATGTCGCGAGTCTGTGTAACACAGTAAAAGTGGATTAATCAGTGAAATTGTAAAAAGTTTGGATTGGTGGCGGAAACGCTGGCAAGGATAATACGAAAGAGGTAGTGTTTATAAAAAAAAAGTATACTGAGTAGTCCGACAGTACTCTTAATGAACAAAGACGTCAAATCTCAATCTTGTTTAAAGACAATGGACACTATTGGTAATTGTCAAAAACCAGTCGTCTCACTCATTGTATCTCAACATATACATTAACAAACAAACCTGTGAAAATTTGAGCTCAATGAAAGAAGAAATACCCTTGTCACACGAAGTTCGTGTGCGTTAAGATGGTTGATTTCCAGACCTTAAATTTTAAATCTGAGGGCTCAAACTTAAATTTTAAATCTGAGGGCTCAAAATCAAATTCGTGGAAAATTACGTTACTTCAGAGGGAGCTTTTTCTCACAATTTGTTACACTATCAACCTCTCCCCATTACTCGTTACCAAGTAAGGTTTTATGCTAATAATTATTTTGAGTAATTACCAACAGTGTCCACTGCCTTTAGATGTTATACCTTGGATCGGTCGAGTTGGTCTTTGAAAAGTGTTTGAAACCAATGTTATGAAATCAATGTTATGAAATCAATATGGTTAGAAAGATGTTTTAAAAGTAGAATATAATGATCCACACAAACATGCCTTGGAATTGCATTGTTTTCCTTGAACTAACACAGCACGCCATTTTGTGGAGTCAAGCAAGGGAAACCAAGCAATTTCGAGGCATGTTTGTGTGGATCATTACACTCTACTCTCAAAACATCTTTCGAACCATATCCATTTCAAATGCTTTTCATAGACCAACTCGGCCGACCCAAGGCAATGTGTCCCTTTTAACTTCATACACAAGTCTAGGGAATGAAACCGAGGCTCTTTTCAAATAGGCTGATGCATTTGGAATGTTATGATTATACATGCAATAGTACAATAGTACAGTCCTGAACTAGGTTTAGATTTGTCAAAGGACCTGTTTCTCTGAAAGACAAAATGTGACGTAAACAAAAAGTGACTTTGGACGTTCGTTTATATGCTAAAAAAAATGAATGAAAATACATTTTACAAACTTTTAGACTAACAAAATTGTTTTCTTTATTATTTATCTCTGCTCATAATTTGGAACGAGAACACAGTTTAAAGAGAAAGTTAGTGCCAGATGGTTTTTCTTTTAAATCTTAAGAGGCGTTGTGAAAATTTTAATCTCAGTGCAATTTTTAATTGTCAAATCCAGTCCAGTGGTTTTTAGCTTTGTTATATCCAGTGCTTATGTTATTCAGGCCAAAAGTGATTTTGTTTGTCGGAAGAGTGAAAGTTTTCACTCGTTTATTATTTGCAAAAAGTATATCGTATACAAAAATAGTGTTGGTGTCTTCACAAAGTGTTATTTTGATTAATTTAGAAAAAAAAGTATGTTTAGACTGTTGTTGAGGCACGATGGATATTAATAATATGTTGTAATAGTAGGAGAGTTTCATGAAATTTTTAATAGCGTTGAGATTGAGTTAATTGTCCAAGTTATTCCCAGTCATTTATTCAGGTCATTTATTCCACAGAACGCATTGCCTCCTTTAAATAAAGGCAGTGGACACTATTAGTAATTGTCAAAGACTAGCCGTCATAGTTGGTGTATCCCAACATATGCATAAAATAACAAACCTGTGAAAATTTGAGCTCAATCCGTCTTCGAGTTTACGAGATATTAATGAAAGGAAAAAAAAAAAACCTTGTCACACAAAGTTGTGTGCGTTTAGATGGTTGATTTTGAGACCTCAAGTTCTAAATCTAAGGTCTCGAAATCAAAATCGTGGAACATTACTTCTTTCTCAAAAACTATGGCACTTCAGAGGGAGCCGTTTCTCACAATGTTTTATACCATCAACCTCTCCCCATTACTCATCACCAAGAAAGGTTTTATGCTAATATTTATTTTGAGTAATTACCAATAGTGTCCACTGCCTTTAACATGGTTTTGCCCTTTACAGCCCTTTAACTTGCTTCTTTAGGAAAACAATTTCATGACTTTGTTTTCCTTTGTTTTTCCTTTAATTGTCCTAACCCTAGTAGAATAATGATCTCTATTTGAATTGTTTTCACATTGCCAATTAAGCAATTCATACACCTTTATTAATAGTATTACGAGCAAGAAGTGTTCTCACTGTCCATTTGTTTTTATTATTTGTTAACACATTAGGTTATTAACTTGTCTGGTCATCGTCTTTTTGTGATGAACATGTAATTTCTCCAAGGAAAATTGCCCCAAAAATGTCAGACGGTTCAGTTAATCTTTTTAATTATTTGAATTCCACTCAAAACAAATCTTCAAATTTCACTTGCTGCGTGTTGTCTCATCAAGGTTTATGTACACTCAGGTTCTGATAGCCTTGACAATGTTAGCCTTTTGTCACGGCCTTTGTGGCTTGGAGAGCTGTGATCCCAAGAGACTGGAACGGGAGATGACGCAGGAGAGTGGCCTCGCCACTCGATCACACCCGACTCAGGCGCATGGTCTCCTATTCCAGTGGCTCTGCTGTTTACGCCACGAAGGCCTTGATAAAAGGCTTTGACAATGCAGGAAGATTATTGTTATTTTGTTAAAACATTTGAGAAATTACTCCACATCTGCTACTGAAAAGTTCCTGATAACATTGTTAATTCACTCAATAAGTTGGACCCCAAGTCATAAATCTTCAACCAGTGGCGTTTTACATAAGCTGCGTGTTGTAAATTAATAATAACTACTTCCTATATAGCGCATTTTACAATAACGCATCAATGCGCTTTACAAAGTGCCCTTGGGCCCAATGTCATAGAGCTGCTTAGCACGGAAATGTGCTTAGCATGAAATTTCTTTCTTGATAAAAACCGGATTACAAACCAAATTTCCGTTTCTTGCATATTGCATGTTACTGTTATTCAGCTGTTGTTTGCTTATTCTGAAATACATGTGGAAATTTGTTTGGTAATCCTGTTTTCATCAAGGCAAAAATTTCACGCTATTAAAGCACATTTTTGTGTTTAGCAACTCTGTGAAATTGACCCCGCGTCATTGGGCTGATAACATTCCTGTATAATAATAATAATATAATGTCAAAGCCCTCTGTTGATAAACTGGGTTGTTTGACTGCAATTGTTACAATTTGAACTATAGGATAGAATATTTGATAATATTTATACATTAAAACTAATGGATGGCAGAAAAAGAAAAGAAAAAAGCATAGCAGCCCAAACTAACCCAATTTGCTTTACATGATAATTATTCAATTCTTTTGCCAAATGTATCATTCATTTCAAAGAGATGCTAGGTGATTGGGATGATCTTTGATGTTTCTCAACTCAAAGATGTAATTCTGTAAATATTTCAATAAATAAAAATATTTGAGGTGTGGGATGAGGTCTTTGAGGTTTGAATTCTGCTTAATAATTCAGTTGACAACAATCTTTCTTATTCCACCAGGTCTTGGTCCAATTTTATAGAGTTGCTTCAGCACAAAAAAATAGCTAAGCATAACAAAGTTACACTTACCAGAATAAAGGTTACCAGCCAAACAAACATATCACACATACAACTTGTGACTGGTTTCCTGCTCATTGCTGCTTAGCAGAAGTGTGCTAAGCAAAGTTTTCTGACATTGAGCACAAGGTTGCAGTTTGTTACATTTAGTGAATGTTGCAGTCTCCTAGTGACAAGACTACATCAAAGAAGTTCAAAAGCTCTTCGGTAATACTGGAAAGGCAATGCAGAAACCCGCTCTTATTTCATATCGTCAGATAAAGTCTTCAAACAATGCACAATACTAATACCATTTGGTTTTTCATCCCTGTTTATTTAATACCTTATTAACTATTATCAAAATCAATCTCAAGTCATTTTAATAAAACTGATGAAACAAAGATTTTTAGAATTGTTTTCAAAATGTTGGTGGTAGTTAATGATGGGCGTGGCACCCTATCAAGGGGAGGGGCTTCATATGGGAGGGGTCAATGTATATATTAAGATTGTATTGTACATGGTCAAATTGTATATCTGTAAATGACATGATGATTGCAAATTGTTATTAAAATGAATAATGTGGTCAAAATATCGCTGCTTCAAACTGTTTGTTGTTTATAATCTTCCTTTCCAGTGTTGGTGGTAGGTATGCAGGCATTTCCGATTTTGTTTCTGAGGAAAAACAAAATCGAAAAGTAGCAAGAATATCATGCCTGTGTGTCTGTGAAATAAAAAAAATATAAAAAAATACCTCCATTGTAAAACGGTAACTTGTCCAGGACAAGACTAGGCAGCTATTTTTAAACAAAAGATGAAGAGGAGTCGGTACTTCATTATTATTTCAATTTAGGAAGAAAATAGGGCATCCAAAACAAGCCCGTGTGTTCTCATTTATTGTATTGCGTTTGAATAAAGGAAGGACTGTGGGAAGTTTAACATAAATATATACGTTTGTCTTTTTTCGGATATGTTTTTTTTTCATGTGACGACGTCATAAGAGGGCGCGATTTTCATGTAAAAGAAATGGCCAGTTCTTCCAGAAAGCCGGACTTTGAGAACCCCAGAAAAGCACTTTTTCGTTCACCCACAGCTGTAGAAGGCAACCAACATGATCAACCAGGTATTAAGATTGTTTAAAATTATACAACTTGTCATTAGGTACGTTGTTTTATAACTTTTATTCAACAAACAGACTGTCATTCATGGTATTCATGAATTGGCATAGCTATTGAAATAGTGTGTGTTCAATTCAATTTACTTTCTGTGTTTAACCAGTTTCGTGAAAACGACAAATTTTAGTCCTTTTTGGTAATGATAACAAAATGTAACTTTACTGGAATTTTTTTCAGATTCTTGGAAACTGCTCAACAGAATACAGATCGAGCATGCATTTGAAGCGTGTATGAAGAATGCCCAAAAAGGTATGATTTTTTAATTTTACCTTCAGCTCAATTTCATTCATTCGTTTGTATTGTTTTTGGATAACTTTCCGTATCGCGCCACCACTTTTTCACTAATTTTTACAAAAAGGGATATATCAATCAGGTAAATTAGATACTATATTATTTTATTTCGAATGAAAAAGTGGTGGCGCCATACGTTTTACAAAAAGGGATATATCAATCAGGTAAATTAGATACTATATTATTTTATTTCGAATGAAAAAGTGGTGGCGCCATACGTAAACTTTTCCTTTACTTATTAAAACTATTATCCTATCTATGAATGATGTGTAGGCTATGTGTAAATTGTTGTTTTATTTGTGTTCAAAATTATATACCTTTTTTATGCCCCCCCCCCCCCCCAATGTCCCACAGCCAGTGTGAAACGAGAGAGCTTGTTAACAACGCTTTTATTTTTAAAATAAGTTTTAGTTTACTTTTTTTTTTAAGCAGTTCGGTAGTAAAGGGCCGGGCCTGACTAAGCTAGGAGGCACAGACTGAAAATAGTAAATAAAATATTTGTGTTAGGGTTATCGTCAGTTTGTAGGAGCTTTGTTTAGAAAAAAAATCGCCGGTTTTCGTAAAACCGAATTCAAGTCTTTTTTTCTTCATGAGAAATATTTTCCTTGTCCGTGGGACTGGAACAGGAGGTGTAGGCAGACGATAAAGGCGATTAAACTAAAAAACCTTGGCCGGCAAACAAAACAAATTTTGGAAGTCTACCTCCAAATACTTTCTGGATAATCCTGCCCGTCCCAGTTAACTCCAGTTGGAAAAACAGGTGTAGGGTAAGCATTGGTAGGGTTTGCATTTAGACAAAACAAACTCTTAGTCTTTAGTCTAGTCTAGTCTTAGGGAACATAGGCTAGGCCTAAAACTATTTAGACCAATAATGCCCTTTTGCAAGATGGCCGTTTAGTATTTCAAATCAAACAGGCCACTGATTCTTCAGTTTGAACCCACCGCAAAATTATTTTATATGTATTTGTTGCATGAGGACCCTGATTAACAGGGTTGGATTCTTACACTAAAAAGATTTGGTGGTAGGCATTCACTAATTTTGTTGAAACAGACGGTTACAAGTGTTCGAGAGCATCACGTTAGATTCAGGAAAAGCTCCTTGCAGTCTTTTTAAAAGGATGGATTTAAAATTAAAACTACAATAAAGTAAAACACATTTCTTTTATATAAAAAAAAAAAAAAAAAGTAATAAAAGGATGCGGCCCCCCAAAAAGGATGCGGGCGGGGACGATCTGGTATTTTTTTTAATTTGGTCTAAGCGCTGAACATTATTTTGACTGGACATAAATTTACAAACTTTGGAAGGAATTCAGGGGAAAGAGTAGGTTTAATTTTATTAACTGAAGAGATTCATTGAATAATTAAAAATAATAATAATACTAGGTTCTTATATATAATATAGCGCTTTATCACATCAGGGGCGTATCAAAGCTCTCACTGTGGAACTCTGTTTTGAAGTAATATGAGACTAAGGGTCGGACCTATTTCTTTATAGCACTACAGTGTGATGATAATAATAATAATCCGTTTTTATATAAAAAAGCGCTTCACATTATAGTACCCCTGGTCACTGGGCCTTAAATCACTCCTTAAACCATCTCAACTCCCTGGTGGGGAGTATGCAGCCTGTGCAACATTTATATGTGCTACTATAGTAATAGTTTACAAGGAAATTTGTTCTTCATTGATACTTATGCTGAGATTAGGTTAATGAAGAGTTTGATAGGATGTCAGTCACTTTGTACCTTGGTCTCTTCAGACCCTTCTGGGTCACTGACAAAGTTGGTCATTTGTTATCGTCAGCTGAGTCACTTTGTACCGTCACTTTGTACTGTCACTTTGTTCCGTCACTTTGTACTGTCACTTTGTTCCGTCACTTTGTACCTTCACTTTGTACCGTCACTTTGTACTGTCGCTTTGTACCATCACTTTGTACCGTCACTTTGTACTGTCACTTTGTTCCGTCACTTTGTACCTTCACTTTGTACCGTCACTTTGTACTGTCGCTTTGTACCATCACTTTGTACCGTCACTTTGTACCGTCACTTTGTACCGTCACTTTGTACCGTCTCTTTTTACCGTCACTTTGTACCGTCACTTTGTACCGTCACTTTGTACTGTCACTTTGTACCGTCACTTTGTACCGTCACTTTGTACAGTCACTTTGTACCGTCACTTTGTACCGTCACTTTGTACCGTCACTTTGTACAGTCACTTTGTACCGTTACCTTTTTTTTCCTTCAAACGAATACGTATTTTTTCATGTTTTTGTACTTTTGGGGGCAAAACAAACCACCTTATAAGGCCTTGAATTGTTAAAATTTTGTAAAATTCAAGGTGAAAGGGCGGAAAGATTATGTCACTGACGAATGATTGTGTTTTGTAATTAAATTATGTTGTCGTGATTAGTCCTGAGCGACACAATAATATTTTTGTAGTTAGTCGTGCGTGGTGGCACGATTAATCGAGTAGTTGAAAAACGGTAGTCGCGGCCCGACTAATGATTTAATAATCGCGGTATGACGCCAGTCGCACTAGTCCCCAATGCCTAGTACGAAGTGTCGCAAGAAGGTGCGAAGTGTCTTTTTAAGAAGGTATGAAGTGTTCAGGCTGTGAAGTCTCCAAATTCACTTCATACCTTGCAAAAGGTTTGAAGTTTCCAGGGTATGAAGTGGTCAAGGTTCAAAGTGACCCAACAACGTTTAGTTATGTCTTACAGTTTTTGGTGTATGTTTCAAAGTTTTTTTATACTGCTTTAAATTTTCATTATATTTATACTCAATGATCAAATGTTTTTCTTCTGCTGCAGAGTTGCACCAGCAGCGCTTGGAAGACTTAAAGAAGCGATTGGACTACCTAGCCGAAACGGACTGGAAGTACACACCAGCTCAAAAGCTGATTGGTTTAGAATGATGAGGTCATCAGAAGGAGTCCAATGGGAGAAGTGTTGCAACAAAAGAAAGCGTGTTTGAATTGTCAGTCGAGAGTAGCTTAAAATACTGAGAGGTGAATTGATGTCATCAGGATCTTCAACATTTCAAAATGCTTCACGTTGACTCTGAGTGGTGGACTCGACTGCATGTAACCATTGTTCAGTTGATTGTGATTGGTTCGTGGAAATGAGGTCATCAAGCGACGTGAGCCAATGGGAGTTGATGTAAAAAAACACAATCTGTGTGGAGTGAAGTCATTGGTCAATAAATGGAGAAAAAGAGAATCAGCTGACATTCCATGTCAGGGATCATCTGATTGGTCAATCAAGGTCAGGTGATCGATAAGGTTCATAATAGACCGTATCAAATAACCCCTTTGTTGCTTAGCCTTGCTCAAGGCAGTCGCATTATTCGCTCAGAAAAGACGCCGCTGTAAACCCACCCATATACCCTGTTCGTGGTGCATGCGATCACACTGCATGACCCAACCGTATACACACTGTCAGATCGTACGTATACTGTTCACACAAGTCATCGCACTCGTACCACTAACCGCATGCGGAGGCCGTCAGGCCGACAGCCTTGTCGGGTCTGTATCTTCCGGGTTTAATGTGTTGTATTGAAAAAATTCCACTAGTGGAAAAAATTGGGGGGGCTCTCATGAATATGTATATCGTTCGTCAGACCTATCAGACAACACAGGATGTGAGGCAAATGAATTATTCATTTTGACGTCCAATCACGCACGCCTATCATGCTCGCTGAGCGTCCGTGGTGGTGGTGTGTGATGATGTAGACATGTCTCGTCTTTCGCGGGCATTATGGTAATGAGCTGACCGTGGGAACTCTTCGCTTATTATAGTAATGAGGTCAGTGGCTTCAACACAGACCCTACAAGGCTGTCGGCCTGACGGCCTCCGCATGCGGATAGTGTACGGGGCACCGTGTCGTGGGATGTTATGCAGAGTGAATACGGGTGGGTTTTATACAACGGCGGTCTTTTTTCGGAGTGAATAATTCGACTGCCTTGAGCAAGGCTGTTTGTTGCTATGAGAGTGAAAATATTGTAGGGCAGGCGGTATGCGGGTGTAAGTGTGTACATCAATGAATCACGCAGTATGCAGTGTTCCCGATTTGATTTCTATGGCACATGTACATGCACATGCTCACAGACGCCGTGTGGTTGGCAGATATTTGAATGGTAACGAATATAACGAAGGAATTCAAATGAAGTGGGAAGGTATTTGAATGATAACGTCTTTTTTGATACGGTCTAAACAGACCATGAAGAAAGCAAGAAAGGAAATTTATCAAATAGAACAGGTAAACAGTAACACATGATCAATCAACCATTTTCCCAAATGGAACTGCCCAAACTATGTTGTAAAGAATGTTCGTGACCCCAACAACAAAGGGAGTCATTAATGATGAAAACAAAATTCATGTACATGTACATATTATTTTATGGTGTTTTATTTTTTTAACAATACATGTCTGTTTTTGCACATTTTCGCATGAAGGAAAAATAAAGTAAACATTACAATATAAATAAATATAAAGTATCCTTTATTTATTAGCGGTGTCTGTACATCAGAAGTTCCAGGTAACCACACTGTTTTGACCACTTTAAATAATAATAACAATAGCTTAGCTTAACTTAACTTAACTTAAATGCATTTATAAAGCGCTTTAACACTGTTTCAAAGCGTTGTACAGCCAAGAAAAACATTAAAATACAGGATAAAAATACTAGCAAAAATAACAATATGGTTTTAAAAATACACAACAGTTAAAAAAGTAGCACAAATTTAGTAAAGCATTGCATTACTCCAGTTTTTATGAAGGGCTTTTCACAACTGAAAGGCGTCTCAAAGCGCTTCCAACGTTATTATTACCCCTTGTCACTGGGCCTTAAAGGCAGTGGACACTATTGATAAGTAAGGTATTATAAGCATAAAACCTTACTTGGTAATAAGTAATGGGGAGAGGTTGATAGTATAAAACATTGTAAAAAACGGCTCCCTCTGAAGTGACGTAGTTTTTGAGAAAGAAGTAGTTTTCCAGGAATTTGATTCCTCAAGTTTAGAATTTGAGGTCTCGAAATCAAGCATCTGAAAGCACACAAGGATGTGTGACAATGATGTTTTTTCTTTCATAGTTATCTCGCAACTTCGACGACCAATCAAGCTCAAATTTTTACTGGTTTGCTATTTAATGCACATGTTCAGATGCACCAAGTGAGAGGACTGGTCTTTGACAATTACCAAACAAAATTCATGTACATGTACATATTATTTTATGGTGTTTTATTTTTTTAACAATACATGTCTGTTTTTGCACATTTTCGCATGAAGGAAAAATAAAGTAAACATTACAATATAAATAAATATAAAGTATCCTTTATTTATTAGCGGTGTCTGTACATCAGAAGTTCCAGGTAACCACACTGTTTTGACCACTTTAAATAATAATAACAATAGCTTAGCTTAACTTAACTTAACTTAAATGCATTTATAAAGCGCTTTAACACTGTTTCAAAGCGTTGTACAGCCAAGAAAAACATTAAAATACAGGATAAAAATACTAGCAAAAATAACAATATGGTTTTAAAAATACACAACAGTTAAAAAAGTAGCACAAATTTAGTAAAGCATTGCATTACTCCAGTTTTTATGAAGGGCTTTTCACAACTGAAAGGCGTCTCAAAGCGCTTCCAACGTTATTATTACCCCTTGTCACTGGGCCTTAAAGGCAGTGGACACTATTGATAAGTAAGGTATTATAAGCATAAAACCTTACTTGGTAATAAGTAATGGGGAGAGGTTGATAGTATAAAACATTGTAAAAAACGGCTCCCTCTGAAGTGACGTAGTTTTTGAGAAAGAAGTAGTTTTCCAGGAATTTGATTCCTCAAGTTTAGAATTTGAGGTCTCGAAATCAAGCATCTGAAAGCACACAAGGATGTGTGACAATGATGTTTTTTCTTTCATAGTTATCTCGCAACTTCGACGACCAATCAAGCTCAAATTTTTACTGGTTTGCTATTTAATGCACATGTTCAGATGCACCAAGTGAGAGGACTGGTCTTTGACAATTACCAATAGTGTCCACTGTCTTTAAATCATTCCCGAAACAATCTTAGCTCGCTGGGAGTATACAGCCTGTGCAACAAATTTGCGCTACTCGGCTAAATCAATCACAAGAACAATTAAAGTCAAGTGTCTTGCTCAGGGACACAAGTGTCACAACCGGGATTCGAACCCACACTCTCCTGAACAGAAGCACCAGAGTCTGAGTTGGTGCTCTTATCCGCTCGGCCATGACTCCCCTATAAATATACAGAAATATACATATATCATGTGCCAAGCTGATTATCAATAACTTTTGAATTATTAGGTTCTTAGGTCATGCAGTGAATAGATTCTATAATTAGAAGAAACTGTCACAATCTCAGGGTTTCTGTATTTAAATTTGAGGAGATTTGATTAATATAAACCACAAGGACTGGGGCAGGCTCTCTTTCCCAGTAATTCGTGTGCGTTGCGATATCGGTAATTACGTTAACAGAATGAACGTCTTCAATCAAGACTAGTATTAGTTGTGCTCCATAGATTCATAGGATAATGGTGTACGGTACATCAAACACCTTGTAGAACCTGGCTCATGGCGTCATCGGGTGAATATCCAAATAATCTATAGTCCACATGGTAATAATCTATCAGTTTCCTCATCAAATCCGGCGATATCGATTTGTAATATTTCAAAAACTGTTGTTTTGCGTTTGAACTATGGTATTCTGGAAAGTGGACGATGTTGTCGACACCTAGCCATCGCAGAACGAACGGACCTTCAACTGCAAGATTTTCAAAATGGCCGATGAAATCGTATTTGACATGACAAGGCCGTGATAGTTTATACTGTGGCAGCCAGTGATCAGTAATATCATTACTTATAAACCCACTACCCAGATCAGTGATGTATTTGCTAAATTCAACGAATGTTATATCAAACCATTGTCCTTCTTTGAGCGTCTGGTTTTTAACGCCTCTGTAACGCCTGGAAATGTCGCTGCCATAACTCCGCTCCCAGATCCGTTGCAGACGAGACCTATTGCGAAGTTTACTCAAGTACGCAGAAAGTAACCTGCTCATGGGTTCTCGTATAAACAGCACCTTACGGTAGCTCTTCAACCGGGCGTCATCTTGTTTGTAATTAAACAGTACCGGCTTTACATTTCCAGTCTCATTGTTAAGTGTACTCAAGATTGTCTTCCAAGTCGTGGAAGACACCTTGGGGATGAAATGAAAGAGGAGTTTATGTTTGTCGTTGACGTGTAAATATCTGTAGTTGCCAGTTGGTTCTGATGGGTTAATGCGGCGACATTCTTCAGCCAGCGTCCGCTTTCGACGATCCTGTTCCTGTCCCATGATATGTTCAAGTTCCAAAGCAGTTGAAGGAGTTAGTAAAGAAGTTGCTTCAGCTAACTCAGTGGTAATGGAAGTGTCTGACTTTGATTCCTGTGTTTTGGGGGAAAATGGTCTTAATTACTTTAAAAGTTGAGTCAATATGCTATTCACGAACTTCTTAAAAGGAAGTGGACACTATTGGTATTTATTCAAAATAATTATTAGCAGAAAACCTTACTTGGTGACGAGTAATGGGGAGCTGTTGATAGACTAGTATAAAACATTGTGAGAAACGGCTCCCTCTGAAGTGACGTAGTTTTCGAGAAAGAAGTAATTTTCCAAGAGTTTGATTTCGAGACCTCAGGTTTAGAACTTGAGGTCTTGAAATCAACCATCTAAACGCGCAACTTCGTGTGACAAGGCTGTTTTTTCTTCTTTCATTATTATCTTGCAACTTGGTCGACAAATTGAGCTCAAATTTTCACAGGTTTGTTATTTTATGCATTTATGTTCAGATACACCAAGTGAGGAGAAGACTAGTCTTTGACATTTACGTTCAAAGTTTCGTTCAATTTATTTTTTATTTTATTTATTTATTATTTATTATTTTTTTTTTTTTTGGGGGGGGGGAGGGGGGGTTACTGCATGGGGGATACGTGCACATTACAAGTCTTATTATTATTTATTATTATTTGATGTGAGGACTAATAACGGGCGCGGATCCAGGGGCGTAGGGGGCGCCCGGCCCCCTCCCCCTGTCAGGAAAAAAAGGGATGAGCAAAAAAGGAGAGAGACAAAAAGGGAAGGGGGGGGGGGGACGACACACAAAATGAATTAAGCCGAATTTTTTTTCAAAAAAACCCTATTAATAACCCGTCGTATGCCTACCTTGTACACTTTGTTTCATTATGGGCCACTATAATTATTTCAATGACATACATTGTTTCATAAGGAATTTCACGTTAATCTGTGTTTGTGGACAGCATGTTTCCCACACCGAACATTAGCGCAAAGCATCTTGGCCCACCCAATGTCATGGCTCTGTTTACCGCCGTGAATTCGTTACTCGCGATCACCATTCCACTTCCAGGAACGCAGGGCCCAATTTCATAAAGCATGTATGTAAGCAGCCGTTTTCTAATTATTCTTATTATTACATGTATTTAGTATTAATTTTATCCCGCACCCTTACATTATGGATAATTTATTTTTGAAATTGTACGTACCTCATGTTGTCCAGCAATTGCAGGGTAACGAAATGAGCGGCTGGAAGGCGACATGCCTGTTTCGGTGAAAAATAAAATAATAATTATTGATGTCCAAAACAACAACAACAACAGCAACACCAACAGCAACAGCAACAGCAACAGCAACACCAACACCAACACCAAAACCAACACCCACCCCCACCCACCACCACCACCACCAACACCCACCACCACCCACCACCACCCAGCCAGCCAGCCAGCCAGCCAGCCAGCCAGCCAGCCACCAACCACCAGCCAGCCAGCCACCAACCACCAGCCAACAGCCAACAACCAACAACCAACAACCAACAACCAACAACCAACAACCAACCAACAACCAACCAACAACCAACAACCAACCAACAACCAACCAACAACCAACCAACAACAAACAACAACAACAACAAACAACAACAAACAACAACAAACAACAACAACAACAAACAACAAACAACAAACAACAAACAACAACAACAACAACATGAAATTTTTAAATACATTTCCCAATATTTTTAAATAGCACATTTCCCAATAACCGTATCAATGCGCTTTACATTAGTGCCCTGGTCATAGGGCCAATAACATCCCTTTTTTAATGTTTCTCAGCTCCCTTTGGAGTATACAACATGGGCAACAGTTTATATCGCTCCAAAGGCTTTTTCATTCACAATATCAACCTCAGGTACCCATTTATACCCCTTGGTGAAGAGAAGCAATTATAGTAAAGTATCTTGCTCAATGACACAAGTGTCACGACCGGGATTCGAACCCACACTCCGGTGAATTAGCACCAGAACTTGAATTCGATGCTCTTAACCACTCGGCCAAAGAAGTTAGAATGTACATGTGTCTGAGGTCAAAACAGAAGCAAGAGAGAAACACTGCCAGCCATAATAAGAGGCATGGAGCTTCCAAACTGTCTCAGGACAAATTGACAAAATATCATCATTTTAAAAAGGTATCTCGCATGAAACGCCATACCTAAGCAAACGTCTAGTTGATACGGTGTAACAAGTGTGGAGCTCATTAATATTTTGTAGGCCCTGAAAATATTCTATATTAGACAGATTTGAGAGCCCCCAGAAAGTGTTTCAGTGTAAAAATTTTGCCCAATTGTGATGGGGTTGTTGACTTCCAGCTTTAGGCATTTTGGATGACATAGGCCCTGAAATAAATGGTCCTATTTGCTGAGAGGTGTAGGGACATTTTTCAAGATTGATGCTCGGACGTTTTGAAAATTAGACCTGTGAAGGGGTGTTTTTACTTGGAGGGAGAATACTCGACGGGCCCAGGGACTCCCCGTATAAAATTGAGCAGAGAATAAAAGTTCAAGAGTCAATCAATAATTTTCCCTTTCAAGTTAAAAGCACCACAGAAAACCACTACAGAAAACCATTTCAGGGCCGGTTACTTATCGCGGCAACCTATCGCTTTTATGCTATACCTTTCTGTACAAACCCAATATTGTCAGCACAAAATGGATTTTACAACCCACCGTCTCCACGAGGACATAAGCAATTTCTTTTAGGAGAGTACAACAATTCAAGATTCTAACTACAATTGTTTGAAGAAAACACTCACTTTGATTTCGATCAAGCAGAAACGACGCCATCAAGAGTAAACTGATGGTGCAGATTGCAATAAACAAACAGTGCCTGGCGGTGGTGGCGGTTGCCATCTTGACGATCTAAAAAAAATCAGCAAAACATGACATTGATTAAAAAAAAATTGAATAAAACGCTCCAAACGGGAAATTAGTTTTATTTATTTCTCATCAAATATTACATTCATGGTTAGACCGTGGTATAAGTTTGATCTAAATCTGTGATCTTGGACGAGTTTATTTCTTACCAATTATGTAATGTTGCTGTACAACAATAGTCTAACTAACGCTAGACCCAGTAACTGGGGCGCTGTACTCCTTTTAAACAATTTTTGACTTCATCTGTCGTACTAGCGCCCCAGGGAACGGCACAGAATTTTAACAAATACCCTGTTTTTCGCGACACCCAGCCACCAAAAATGCCTCAAAATGACAAAAAGACCAAACAAACTAGCTCAAAAATCGCCTACTCTATTCTCGATACGTCTAGGATGTAACATCAGGCATTTAATTGTACTCACGATCATTTTTTAAACTCCAAATCGATGATTTTTAACTCCGCATCGTGGAGCGATTGACAAGTCTGCGATTTTCGGATGTGTATGATAGTAAATAAATGATGGCGCTGTCCAATTCAGTGACATTTTGAGATTGTTGACTTGATACCATAGGTTTGCAAAACAAAATGTTTGCAAGGTCTATGGGTGGGGCCCATGTCAGTTTAAATATATCTCTGTCAGTTGGGTTGACCGTAAAATGTGTTGTGGGTGGATATATTTGGGGTAACCGAGGAAGCTGTTCTGACGGTTGCGTCATTGGTTTGTGTGGGTTGGGGTGAGACCGCGGGGATATTTTTTCAGATCCCCTTTATAATTATAGCAATAACATGCTTTCGTGCCTCAATTTCGTGCACTCTTCAGTTGCGGTGTGGGTGATTCAAATTGAATCTATAGGTCTCCAATCTCAAAAGAGAAAGAAAGGTTACGGGTTGTGTTTGCCGTTAGGTTTAGGGTGGAGGTTGTGAATTTGTGGGAGTGATTTCCTGATCATTGGTGAATTGTTCCTCTAGTAGAGAAACTAGGATGTCAAGCGTGTCATCGGGATCGTCAAAAAATCCTGTTGGATTGTTGTTTGTGTTTCGAGCATAACGAAGTGTTTCTCCGTATACGAATGCTTTGAACACATGTGGGGGTGTGATGATGTTTTGTGTAGGTATTGGTAGGTTTCAGTGGGTTTGGTATAGACCTTTGTGTCAAAAATACCAGTTTCATTGAATCTCGTACCTTTGAAGATTGTTAAGTCAAGATAGTTGATGGAAGTATTGGATGCCTCGAATGTAAATTTGAGGGTTGGGTGTATTTGATTCATAGTATGAATAAGGCTCTTGAAGTTATCAAGAGTGCTATCGTAGAGGACAAGTATGTCATCTCTATAGCGCCACCAAGTGAGGATGTGGTCAGCTTTTTCAAGGATTTGTTTTTCCAGATCGTGTAGTGTGATATCACAAATTTCTGGGCTGGCAGTTGAGCCCATGGCACATCCGATTTTTTGTAGGTAGTAATTGTTACCGAATTGGAAGCAGTTTCTTCCTATGATCAGTTCCAAGAGTCTACGGATATAATCGGAGGGTGGTTTTGTGATTGAATACGGGGTTTGGTTTCGGTTTAAAGCATTACAAACGCTATCGATTGCCTCTGGCGAACGTTTGTATACATGGAAACAACATCAATGCTAGTTATCAAAACTTGTGGTGGGAAAGTTATTCCGTCTAGTTTGCGCAATATGTCCGCTGTGTCGCGGACGTAGGTTGGTTGCGCTGTTACTATTGGGAGAAGGAAGTAGTCCACAAATTCTGAGATTTTGGCAGTTGGGCTAGAACACCCGCTAATAATTGGTCTTCCAATAAGTGGTGTGCCCGGGGTGGTGTTTTATGTATCTTCGGGAGAAAATACATGGTAGGACACTCGCATTTTAAGGGAGATGGGTCTAGGTATGCCAACGTTTGTTTGTTGATGTAGTTGTTTCGATGCATTTCGATAAGTAGTTGGTGTACCGATGCTGTGGTTTGTGGTGTCATGTCTTGGTTGAGCTGTGTGTAGTGTTCAGATTCAAGATGTTGATAGCCCACATGTAGGTAGTCGGTTCGGTTTAAAATGCAAATGCCTCGACCTTTATCGTAAGGTTTAATTACGATGTCTGGGTTGTGTTTGAGTTTGTGTATGGCTGATAGTTCTTGCTTTGTCATATTTGGTGTTTGACTTCTCAGTCTGACATGAGCAAATTGGTATTTTGTTGCCTCACAATAGTTTTTGAGCGTCGCACATTGGGTGGTATTTGGAATCCATGTGGATGGTGGTTTAAAGGGTTGAGCCTTGGTTGATTTGTTGTACATCAAAAAAGCAATCCTCATTCTTCGTTGGAAGATTTTGAAATCACTCAAAAGTTTTTTACGTGTAGGTTTAGCGGGAGTTGGAACGAAGTTTAAACCTTTTCCTAAGGCAATCTTCTCGATAGTGGAGAGGTTTGTCCTGGATAGGTTTGTGATGAAACGTTCACTGTCTATCGCTAAGTTGGTAAGAATATTTTTCCTGTTAACCTGCTTGTGTTGTTCGCACTTGCGTGAAAAGCGGTTGGCTTTTCTATTGGATTGTGAGTGGTGAGCTCCTTTAGCCAACTTGCGTTTTGCCATTGTAAGAGAGGGTATAGAAGGTGAATTTTATTAATTAAAATAAAATAAAACTGGTTTGGATTAATTATAGTATCAGGGAATGCCTTACTATATTATTAATACAAGTATTTGATGTAAATCTCTCTTAGGAAGGTGTGTTGGTCCTGAAAAGGACCGGTTGGTTTGGTTTAAAGTTGGAGCTCAGTTGTGTTGTTCTAGCTTTCTTTTCGTCCCCTTGGTCGGGTGTTGTTTAGGACGGGTGAAGAAGCCGAAAAGGTGGTCCGCAGTCCTTAGTTCTGGTTCTTCGAAGTGTTCTTCGATCCGCTGTCTAGATCAGGTGGTAGTCGCATCACGTGTCTTCGGTTTGTTGGTGACGCGTTGTGGGTGGATGTCCATCAACGGCTGTTTAATGCTACACTTGTTACAGGCGTTGCAGCGAATGCTATACATTGTACACTGGGATGGGTACAGGCGCTGCAGCTAGCGAGTGCCCACGTGCGTTCAATCATGAGCAACGTAACTTACACGGTGCCGGGTTGTTGGAAAATTATCAGAAAGGGGGTGAAAGGTTCTCAGAAAGGGAATATTGTCTGAAAGAGGGGGATGAAGTCTGCTGGTCTGGATTTTTCTGGTCATCGCCCCCCCCCCCCAAAAAAAAAAAAAAAATTGTGCATGGTTAAATTGCTTCTTATAATGTTTAGTGCTGCCAGTGTCACTGTAGAAAAAAATGGCGTTCAATACAGATACATACCAGGATTTGCTGGAACGGTACCCACAAAAATCGTAGGCCTAGATGAAGTACAGCGGTTTTTATTTATTTATCATCTTTTTTCCCCTTTTTTTCGTTTTTTTTTTTGGGGGGGCGATGACCAGAAAAATCCAGACCAGCAGAATTCATCCCCCTCTTTCAGACAATATTCCCTTTCTGAGAACCTTTCACCCCCTTTCTGATAATTTTCCAACAACCCGGCACCGTGTAAGTTACGTTGCTCATGATTAAACGCACGTGGGCACTCGCTAGCTGCAGCGCCTGTACCCATCCCAGTGTACAATGTATAGCATTCGCTGCAACGCCTGTAACAAGTGTAGCATTAAACAGCCGTTGATGGACATCCACCCACAACGCGTCACCAACAAACCGAAGACACGTGATGCGACTACCACCTGATCTATACACCGCGACGCCATGTTTCGTTATCGTACACATCCGAAAATCGCAGACTTATCAATCGCTCCACGATGCGGAGTTAAAAATCATCGATTTGGAGTTTAAAAAATGATCGTGAGTACAATTAAATGCCTGATGTTACATCCTAGACGTATCGAGAATAGAGTAGGCGATTTTTGAGCTAGTTTGTTTGGTCTTTTTGTCATTTTGAGGCATTTTTTGTGGCTGGGTGTCGCGAAAAACAGGGTATTTGTTAAAATTCTGTGCCGTTCCCTGGGGCGCTAGTACGACAGATGAAGTCAAAAATTGTTTAAAAGGAGTACAGCGCCCCAGTTACTGGGTCTAAACTAACGCAATTTTAGTCAAAACTGTTACTGATCTACCCTTTGAAGGGAGTTTATAACTTGCTAATTTACTTACTTAAAACAGTGACAAAGATGTACATCAAAACTCGGAGAAGTTGACTTGTCCCCTTCTTTCGCCGGGCACTTGTTCCTTGATGAACGTCTTTTCAGGTTCTCAAGAAGGCAAGGGGGGATCATATTGATTTCCTCAACGTACGTTAACGTATACTGACTACATACAATGGACGAGCAGTAGCTTTTCTGACTGGCTTTCGTTTTTTAACAAAAGCTTCAGTGACTTCAGACAATAGAAACTTGTGTTCGTGAAGATAGTCAGTGGCTGTAGTTAAGTGTAGAAAATCACCCCATCAGACGTGGCACTATTCTTGGAAGAACTACTGCTACTACTAGCCATAACGCTCTGCAATGGTTGAGAAGTGTTCATTGAATGCGTTAGCAATGTCAATGCGGGACATTCCAAAATGCTCACCGTCTATTACTGGCTTTTTTTTGGTTGGGAAGGATTCCTTTAATTGTTCTCCAAAAAGCATAGGAATTGCCTCTGTTCACCAGATGAACATTTCAGTGCTCAACCTAGGCAGTGACTGAAGTATCACAAACACGTTAGGTCGTTTCAGGAGCATGTAAATTGACTATGTTCATGAATGTTGAACGCCATAATGCTACTCTCACACTTGGGCGAATATCTTGCGAATATGAATGTTGGAAATTCGCGACGAATTCGCCCAAAAGTTGCGATTTGATAGTGAATATGTTCTCGGTTGCCCTTAAACCTCTCCTAACCAATATCTTACGCATAATACGCACTCTTTGCCAACAGTACCAACGGCTTACCAATGCTTACGGAAATCAATGGCGAACTACCGTCTTCACAACATTCGCTGAATGTACGGAAGCGCTTCGTATTGCCGCTCTCACAGAGTGGCGGATGTTCTTGCGAACATGAATGTTTGAATTTCGCGTTGAATTCGTCCAAAATGGCGGTAGGATAGTGAATATTTTCATCTCGGTCTCACCCATCGATCGTCCTCGGTCGGCCCTCTCCTTACCAATATATCTTACGAATATATAACGAATTCTTACCAACGCTTGCCAATGCCTTTACGAACGTTGCAAACGCTTACGCACGCTTTACCAACGATACCAATGGCTTACCAATGCTTACGAAAATCACGCCGAATGACCGTCTTCGCAACATTCGCTGAAATTTAGACACCGGTTTGTAAATTGAGCGATCTTCGTATAAGGAGGTGGGGAATAATTTGTGAACGTTCCGAATTTGTTTCCAACGCTTACGAAGGCACGGCGAATGTTGCGAAGTTTGATTGATTGCCAAATATTTCCTTCCGATAACATATATTCGCTAGCATATTCGCCGTGTGAGAGCAGCATAAATTGACCGATCTTCGTACGGAGGTGGAGAATGACTTGTGAACGTAGTAAATTTGAAGCGAATGTTGCGAAGTTTGAGCGATTGTTAAATATTTCCGTTCGTAAGCACATTCGCTAGCATAGTCTCCCTAGTGTGAGAGTAGCATATTAAGAACAGGCATCGTCAACGTTTTCACAATTATGCTACTCTCACACTTGGGTGAATATCTTGCGAATACGAATGTTTGAAATTCGCGATGAATTCGCCCAAAAAGTTGAGATTTGATAGTGAATATGTTCTCTGCCGTCCAGTGCCGTAACTAGACATTTTCATTTGGTGGGGCAAGTGGGGGCAAAGATTAAATTTGGGGGGGCCAAAGAAGTGCAAGATTATTATTAAATGTGTTAACTGATATATAGTTGCACACCAATGCAGTTCTAAAACAGTCTATAGTCAGCAGGTAACAAAAGATTGCGAAAACAACAAAATCTTAGAGAACATGTCATTTTGTATAAGATAAAACTTGTTGACTGTATAAAAGGATTAAATTACCAACTGTGGTCACCAAGTACCAATTTAGAGTTGTACACAGCATTCTCAAATAGGCTTTGTGGGTGTGTGTAAATACCCAAAACATAATAATATTTTACAGGACACCTCTTTTTTTTCTTAAGTTTTTTTTTATGCACATTTTGGGGGTTTTTGTTTTGAAAAAGGGTTATTTTAAATGATCTCAGGGCAAAAAAAAACAAAAAACTGAATGTCTTGTCTGAATGCCTTGACCAAACTGTTTCATTAATGTTTTGTGTATTTCAGCAGCAGAAAAAAAACAGTTGATATTTGACATTCATGGCGGCCATCTTGAAATAAAAAGTAAAAAGCCCCTCCTCCTTCCTTTTTTTGGAGAAACCCAGACACTAAACATGTTTCTTTTTTTTTACTCGGCCTTATTGTAACAAGTGTAAGCCATAAAAAAAAATTACAGGATCGAAATTGTGGGTGTTTAATAATCACATTTTAGTTATGAAACGGATATTTAAAAAAGGCCTATCCTCTCCATTGCACCGCTTGCTTCAAAGGAGAAGAAATGGTCTAAGCAACCTTTTTCGCTGGCCATTTGTTTGCTGTAATAAATTTCTCTGTAGTGCATCAGACCATGGAGGTAGAAATGTCTACCTCCATGATCTGACTTTGTGTTTACGGAGCTATTAGTATTGGTCTGCGTTCAGACCACAACGTATTTAACAGAACTTTGTCACATCCTGCACTCTCTGTAACCGCAAAAACACAACAGACATTTACCGCCAATACAATCGCGCGCGCGTTTCCACGCATTTTTCATGTTATAGTCCACATAGGGCCTACTGATATGAATAAAAGTTTTCCTTTTTACGACAGCATTTTATGCAGCCTTAAACGATTTATATATAGGGCCTATAAGAATATACTTATCTCTGATTTCATATGGGGGGGGGGGCAAGAGGGGGGGCAAAGGTTCTGAGCGGGGGGGGGGGGGCGCCGGCCCCCCTGCCCCCCTCTGGTTACGCCACTGCTGCCGTCATTAAACCTCTCCTAACCAATATCTTACGCATAATACGCACGCTTTACCAACAGTACCAATGGCTTGCCAAATGCTTACGAAAATCGATGGCGAATTACCGTCACAACATTCGCTGAATGTACGGAAGCGCTTCGTATTGCCCCTCTCACAGAGTGGCGGATGTTCTTGCGAACATGAATATTTGAATTTCGCGTTGAATTCGTCCAAAATGGCGGTAGGATAGTGAGTATTTTCATCTCGGTCTCACCCATCGATCGTCCTCGGTCGGCCCTCTCCTTACCAATATCTTGCGAATAAATAACGAATTCTTACCAACGCTTGCCAATGCCTTTACGAACGTTGCAAACGCTTACGCACGCTTTACCAATGTTACCAATGCTTACGAAAATCACGCCGAATGACCGTCTTCGCAACATTCGCTGAAATTAACAAACCGGTTTGTAAATTGAGCGATCTTCATAAGGAGGTGGGGAATAATTTGTGAACGTTCCGAATTTGTTACCAACGCTTACGAAGACACGGCAAATGCTACGAAGCTTGAGCGATTGTCAAATATGTCCTAACGATAGCATATTCGCTTACTAGCATATTCACCGTGTGAGAGCAGCATAAAAGGACCAATCTTCGTAAGGAGATGGAGAATGACTTGTGAACGCAGTGAATTTGTGGCGAATGTTGCGAAGTTTGAGCGCTCGTTAAATATTTAAATTCGTAAGCATATTCGCTAGCATATTTTCCCCAGTGTGAGAGTAGCATTAAGAACATGATACCATGGGGCCGCAGAAAGATCCCCACCAAATGTTTAGTGGTTTCTCAAATGGTCTAAACTTGATACAATCACCTTTCTGTTTGGGCTTATCCCACTCATGTATACCATAAATAAGATAATGATCACTTATAACAATATGCAACACTCCCTTTTCAGTTATCAATTCTGGCTGAGAGGTTTAACATCAATATTAAAATCACCAGAAATAAGCACTTCTTTAAATTCACTGGATGCTTTGTCAAGCATATCATTTAAATTCGATGGGGGTCTACATACAGAGCGGACAAGTAGAGGCTTTCTGTGCTTGTGTTTTATCTCTTCAACCCAAATGCATTCAATATCGTCCGTCTCCAAATCGGTACGCCGGGTATAAGATATATTGCTCCGAATATACATATCCACCCACCGCCATGGCGGTTTCTATCGTTTCTTACTATTTCATAGCCTGGACGGTTTATTTCTTGATCCCAAATTGAACAGTCGCAAAAAGTTTCATTCAAACCAAGGAGGTCAAAAGGAGCTTTAGACATGATAAATGTTTAGCTAGTAAAGTTTGTTCACTACGCTCCATATATTCAAATGAGCAAATATTGAAAAGGCTCTGGAAAGTTTGTTTTAGATTTTACCGTTCGTGACAGTTTACTTTGGTGTTCTTCTTCGGGGTTGAGCAGCATTTGAACTGTGGTCAGGTACTGTTTTGGGATCCGCGGTCTAACCCCCACCTACACAAACCAATGACGCAACCGTCATAACGGCTCCCTCGGTCACCCACCACACCCCCTATGGTCACAGCAACCCAACTGGCAGAGATATAAACTGACATGGGCCCCACCCATACACCTTGCAAACATTTATGGTTTGCAAACCTATGGTATCAAGTCAACAGTCTCAAAATGTCACTGTATTGGACAGCGCCATCATTTCATTTACCAGACCTCAAAATCTAATTCTGAGGTCTCGAAATTAAATTCGTGGAATATTACTTTTTTTTCTCGAAAACTACGTTATTTTAGAGGGAGCCGTTTATCACAATGTTGTTATACTATATTAACAGCTCCCCATTACTCGTTACCAAGTAAGGTTTAATGCTAATAATTATTTGGAGTAATTAACTAGGTATTCCCTCGAACCCGCGGTGTTTTGTACACAGCGGTGGAATCGACCAACACTGGGAACAATCAAGACGACGCACACCGGTGTACATCACTTTTCATGTTACCCAACCCCGATCCATTGCATCTGTGTGTTATATCACGTGATTGGTTCTCGACTAATCAAACTTCACAACTTGTTACCGAGGTATAACCATGGAGGAAGGAAGAGAAGGAGCTCAAACGAAGGGACTTCAAAAGCCGAACCCTTGGTACCGCGGTCGTTTAACGACACCTCGTAATCACCCACACTTATACAAACAATGGGCGACTTGGCGTCCGTGAGTTTGCGCGTGCGCACTTGGTTCTTCACTCAACTATGGTGTCGTATGTCGTATGGGTAAAAGAAAAAAAAACTTTTTGAGACCTGATGAAATTTGTGTACACTTTCGCCCACCAAATCGAAATACCAACCACCCTCGTGTGCTAATACCCAAATTTTGAACCACCGCTATGACAGGAAAGTCGCAAAAAATGTTAATTATGCTATGATATTTCCATGTAAACACCACAACCGTTAATGAAAACGTGTATATTCACAATTCTTGTCTCCAATGCTTCAACTTTACACGAAGGCAACAGTGCAGAGTGGCGGTACCACACCTTCTGTCAAAGAGATCTAATCGTGCTCACTAATCGGCCGTCCAGCTGGAGGTCTCCTATCTTTTTCCACCGTCGTCAGACAGGGGCATTGTCAGGGTATTCTTTTGTTACTCTGCGGTTTTGCGGGTCGTTTGAACTCCTTCTCTTCCTTACTCCATGGTATAACAATGTCTACTGTGTCCTACAAAAAGTACCCAAACCCTTTAAGCCAAATAATAAAATATCAGTTGATGGTACCCTCACTCATCCTTTTTTTGAGGCCGCATCCCTTTTTTTCTTTTCTTTTCTTTTCTTTTTTTCTTTCTTCAAGAAGACAAATTTTGGGGATGCCAGCCGCGCAAAATTTGTCTGACGTTTAGGCGATGGGACTGGAAATAAAAGGATCCCTCACGCGACTTGGACTTGAGTCAATGGGAGACTTTGGAACGCTATGTGGCAGCATACTTACTAGGTAAAAATGTCCATTGCTTACGTAGTTCTGAGCATGCGCAAATTACGAAGAACAATGGATTTTACCTGGTAAGTCTGCTGCCACCAAGCGTCTCAAAAGTTCCTTTTCTATGTCACCGTGCGATCAACAACATACAGGACGGGAGCACTCGAGTGTGAGCATTCGGACCACCGCGTAAAATATCTTCCGTCCTGTGTGCCTACCGTCCCGGAATCGGAAGCTCCCTAGGTCCTTATTATTTCAAAAAGGAAACAAAGCACTTGCGAAAATAGCCTGACCATTCGTTAACAGGTGCTTCTAGTTTGCTGAAGGGAGAGAATG
Source organism: Asterias amurensis (assembly GCF_032118995.1). NCBI lineage: Eukaryota > Metazoa > Echinodermata > Asteroidea > Forcipulatida > Asteriidae > Asterias > Asterias amurensis. Next base: position 6,176,035 of record NC_092668.1, on the reverse strand, counting down.
GTCAGTCTACTTTCCATCGATAAAAGAGGCTGAAAAGCATCAAATGAGCGAAGTCTGGTGGTATACCAGTTACCAATGAACAGTCAAAAGGGTTTTCCTGATTACCACCCCCTCCCCAAATGAAGATTAAAAATAGAGTCGAAGTATGATAGAGCAGAGAATACTGTTGCGGAAAAAAAAATATCTGAAGCAATGAACTAACCGTTCCAAGATGGCGCTACCCGTAAACAAATTAAACACAATTCAATGGTCAACTGCTGTTTCATGACGTGAAAATAACAAGTCAGTAATAGCCTTAGCCCTGCCCAAAGATTAATGATTGCAAATGGATGATGAGCTAGCAGCGAAAGAAATATACAAAAAATGGATGTCTTGAGTCTTGTGTTGTACTCTGACTAAAAGCATTGCTTCTGTTCTGGAGGAGGATGGGCTGCAAAATCCGTTCGTGCTCTGTGCTTGCTGACATTGTGCTTATCAGTTTTGGTATTGTCAGTTTGTCCTGAGATAGATAGAATTGTAGCCCCATCCCTCTTATAACCGACAGTGGTTCTATCTGGAACTCTTGTAGATTGGTTACAGTGACTGCAGCCAATGTCTATTCCGAACAGCTCCTGGGAAAGGGCGATATGCAGCGATATGCAGCGTTATGGTTGTTGTCTCCCGTTCCTATCCAGTGTTGGTATGTAAAGCCTGGAATGCAATTTTTTTTCTTTCATCCTCCAAAAATTGATAATGTTTTTTTTTAAGAAAAGCCATGAAATTGGACCCATAGAACTATGATGTTCGATGATTAATTGGCGTAAATAATTATTTTTCCCTGCCCTTCTCTGTAGATACGCAGCAAACAAATCATGTTTGGAAATGAGGTGAATTTTATTTCCCTTGCTATTGGATTTTTCTGGGGGGTTTTCTTCTTCAAATGAATTTCCTAAACAGTTTCATGATTTAATTGACGATCCATTTTTTGGTAAAAATCTACTGACAATTCACGAAAACATACATGAAAGTGGGTACAAGGATTATATTATGCTAAACGTGGCGCGCCTTCACTTCCGTTCATGGTTTCAGGAAGTCCACAATATTAGTTTAGCGCCCCCTATTGTCCGCCTATAGATGGGCGCGTAGGTAGACTGGTCCCCAGTCTTTATCCGCAAGGATAAAGCACGGTCCCTGCTCCTCAGATCCAGTGACTCCATTTGATACAATGATACAATTGGATAAATGCAGTGACTAAAAGCTACCGTAGCTGTTTTGATTGGTCTGAGGTCACCTCGGACGACCAATCAAAACACAGATACGGAAAGCGGCTCCCTTTCGGTAGTCTGCATGTGTTCCACGTGTGTGGTATTATGTATACAGTACATTCATGTGGGTTTTTGTGCGTATCTCTGCATGTAATGAATGTAGGTCAAAGGTGAATATACACGCCGTTCTGGAGGCCGGTCTCTTGTGTTATTCACGAGCCTCGGAGTGTGACGTCAGATGTGCGGGCTAGCGCGTAGGTGGACTGGCCCCCAGTCTTTATCCGCAATGATAAAGACAGGCACTGGACTTTATACATGCACATAGATTTCATTTGATACAGTGTTTTTCGTTAGATAAACGACCTGTGACGTAAGCTTTTAATATCTACGTTACGATTGGTCTGAGGTGATGTAGTGTGTCAGCTTGCACTTCCGATCGTCTGCGTGTAGCAATTGTGTACCTCCTGACATGTACAGTAGTTCATGGGTGCGTTCGTTTAGCTTCCCTGGGTCGACCCACGGTGCTCATTCGGGTGGGCCCCTGATAAGAGCTAAACGAACGATCACACTCGCCCTCTCGTGGTGACGGCATGCACCTCAGGTCACCCCCAAGTAACCCAATCCACAAGCAGGGCACTGGGGGCTGACCCGGGTGAGCCCTGTCAAAGATATTCGAACGTACCGGGGTCGACCCAGGGAAGTTAAACGAACGCACCGATTGTACATATGTACACGTACGTGTGAATTGACTGTGAATCTCCGTGTGGAATTATTGCTAGGTCAAAGGTACATTTGTACGGACAAGTGTAAATAGGCCAAAATAAATGCGCCAAATTGATTATTATAATTTTGTAGCCCCTTAAAAAATGTTAAATTATAATACTTTGGGGTCATTCAACTAATCGATTGTGTATTTTATGACAAGTTATCAACATTCTGTTAGTTCTGTGCTTCAACTCTTAAAGAGTCTTGGTGTTATGGTTCCATTTGGCTTTGAAAGTGCAGAAGTGGGTCGTGGACAGCTATTTGATGGGGAAAACATTTTCGGGTGTTTTATTCTGGGGTTACTTAAAAAAACTCCATACAACTGACCTGCCAACATTTGAAGAGAAATCTGTAATTTCCGAAAATTAATAATGTTTGATTGCTCTTCAAGAGGCTGAGAGACTTTAAATAATGTATTTGTAATTTGGTATTTTGTTTAGTATTTTAGCATTTATCATTGGCTGTTAGTGTGACTTTATTTAGTGTGGGGGCACCTTAGAGCAAGTTCGATCAACGACCGTAGTTAACCATAGTTCGACTAACTCTGATCGACCCCGCGTAAGTCAACGATAGTTGGACCAGTCTAGTCGACTATTCGCGAGCATCCACTCGAGGTTGGTCGCATCGTTGGTTACTTTACCAATATCAATTAGTCATGTCACAGTGCTGCAGGCAGAGAGGACCAGTTACTATTTCACATACGGTCACTTAGACAACGACTAGAGTCGTTCGCACTTTCATTTCAGCGCGCACGCGCTTCGTACGTCACGAACTAACCACTAGTCGACGATTGTACTCTTATCGAATTTGCTCCTATTTTTAAATTGAACCAAGGATGTTGAAGCCGGCCCTCTGTTGTTGAAATTGTTCAATAAAAATGTCTCGGGAACCCTGAATACTGGGCCCTAGGTCTCGTGAGTCCCGTTCATGAGACGAGATCATATATTATTAAGTCATTGATCAGACCAATGACATCCTGTGTCAATTTCAACTGGTTTCAACGGAAAATGAGTTATAACGTGGTTCTTATAGAGTTCTGTCACATGGTGGTTGAGTTCTCAAAGTTGTCTACGATGAGTTCTGAGTTAGAATGTGGCTTTTATTGAGTTCTGTCACTTGATCGAGTTATCCACGTTGTCTATAATGAGTTTTGAGTTTATAATGTGGTTCTTATAGAGTTCTGTCACATGGTGGTTGAGTTCTAAAAGTCGTCTACGGATGAGTTCTTGGTTATAACGTGGCTTTTATTGAGTTATGTTACTTGATTGAGTTCTCCACGTTGTCTATGATGAGTTTTGAGTTATAATGTGGTTATTATTTTGATCTGTCACATGGTGGTTGAGTTCGCCAAATATGCCACCGTTGGTTCCTGTTGAGTTCTAGCATGCCGTGGTTCTTATTTGAAAAGTAAACTACATTCCATACACAAAAAGTCAATGCATGGTGTTGTTGATTTATGGCAGAATCAGAGTTCTCAGATTTGTATCAGTGAATTATTATAATTGTCAGGGTGTACATTTTGGTAACTGCTCAACAAGTTAGGCCTATAATGACCATAAAATTGGCATTTGAAAAGAGCTATGGAGAGTTTTTTTTTTAGAGGGTGTGCAAGCTGGGGCAAGGGTTTGGAGCTGGGGTGGGTGCCACCCCCTTCGGTTTCGTCTCTGTCCTCAACATATCTTTTCCGTTTAATATAGACTTGTCGTAGCCTACTTTGGGAGGTGAACCCATTTTGCTTTTCTATTTTTTGTTCGAGTGTATACCAGCTTGTACTATGTACATCAGTCAGAGTAAACCTTTATAAAGTACAGTCACTACCTGAAGGCGAGCAAAGAAAAGAGTCAGTGCACTTTTTCTCTCTTTGTGGGTATAGACGGAGGTGATACTGAATTGCATCCGGTGATTTTGAGCTTTTCAATCTTGCCGACTTGTTTACGCGAGTTGTTTTGGTTGAGTTGCGATGTTGTGGAAATGGCCATCTTTCATCCGAGGGGGCCCTCTGTCAATTGAGCTCCCCCTTTGTGCCACGTCTACCCTCCCTAGACTGGGGGAATAATTGAACTTGACACCCCCATCAATCAAATCAAAATAGGAGAACAGGACTTGCAAGTCCGTGAAACCTCGACAATACAAAGTGTAATATTAATACTGCGAAGTAAAGCCTTGAAAACTTACTGTATAACAATAACTCAGAAATATTGTTTCCTTCATACACTTACACAATTGTATTGCGTTAGCAAACTACATCAGTACATATCCATCATCTTGTTAATAATGACTGTTTGTTTTGTCACCTCGGATTCTGGTTTTGTTGAGACTTTTCCTGCCGTTTGATTGTAATGCCAACAAAGTCGCACCTTTTCGTGCATTTTGTGACAAGTGTTCCAAATCGGTTTGTAAAAAAAAAAAAAAAAAAAAAAACCTTCATGCATTATTCCTATACAGGACCAAAAGAAAACCAAATGATCTGTCCTGAATTCTAGTTCCCTGTTTCGATTGTTTAAGCTTTAACTTCAAAGCTTATTTCAGCAGTATTAACATAAAGGGAGAGGATATTTGTTCTCTCTTTTTTCTTTTCTTTTGTAACCGTTTGATTGTTTCAGTCTTGTATAAATGTACCCTAATACATATATTTATACAATAAAACTATCCTGCGAACCACACAGGAAGAATAATGAGAAATTCAACAACACAGTCCAAAGAAACATCAGATTAGAATATCTTATAAACCACATTCTTTTGAAGCGAAATGTTTCACATTGTTATACTTAGTCAACAGCTGCAGTGCTCTTTATAAAGTAGGTTTTTATATGGTAATTAATTGTTGAAGTAATTACCAATGTATTAAGCCCCCACATAAAGCACGTGACATAGTATCAGCAGCAACTTAAAGTTACATCTCAGATGACCAAAATATCCAACAACATTTACTGCTTTTTTGTCCGTGTACGGCATATCTGAACGTTTCAACCCCTGAAACCAAAAGATATACACTGCGAGATTACTCAAAGCAGGACAGTTCTTTTCAGAACTGAGAAGTCTCCCGAACCCCTGAACATCTACTCCGCGGTAGTAGAATAAAGCAAGACAGTTCTCTATGAACAATCTACCTGGCAAGTAGATATCTACACACACGGTGTTACCGCAAACCAAATATGTAGTGAAACCTCACCATGCAATGCCTCAAATCCTATATGAGATTATTCAAACCACACAACCTTGTTCAAATAATTTACGATTGCTACACTTCAGTATAGTCCTGAGTTTTATTACATTACCAAACCCCACAACTTTCCCTGATGTCATTTCCAGAAAGTAATAGCGCTGAAATTTCATCAACCCTGACCTTGGTGGGGCCGCCTAGGCGCCACGGTGAATCTACACTTGCCTTTGACGAATTAGTAACTATTCTGATAAATTGAAACCGATTGGCAGAAAAAGAAAACTACGAAGAAACACCAGCTTTCCTTTCGCGCATACACTAACCAGATCAAGTCTGTCATAACAACGTTTGACGCGGGCTGTCTGTTTTTGGGGGTGTTTTTTTTTAGTGGAGAGTTGAGATTTCTAATAAATCACAGCGAGGAAGTGACGTTCAATTCTTGTTCACGTATTATTGATGTCATTTTGAAAGTTTTTTTTTTCATAACGGTTGTGTTCATTTTGTGTTTATTGTGGTGACTCCAGACTTCTTCCCGTTAATCTTTTTTTTTTTGTAAGGACTGGTTTAATTTTTAAAACTGTGTCAGAACATTGCTTGACACACTTTCTGCTTTGATGAATTATTAATGAGCAGGAAACTAGTCACAAATCGTTCATGTGACATGCACTGCATAAACTGGGTGTTAAATTGGTTCTCATGTGACAACACCGACATGGTGTTAATTTCACAAACGATGTAGTTATGGGGATAAATAACACCATGTTGGTGTTGTCACATTTATAGATACCAGGAAGAATCCAATTAACACCCCAGTTCATGCAGTGTGTTAGTTTGGCTATTCTTGTTAAACACGCATACTACTTTCATGTGCTTAGCCGCCTTTTGTGCTTAAACAGCTCTATAAAGGTTGGCCATTTTCACGAAAGCTTGACACGTTTTGGAATTCAAAATACTTATTAGCATAAAAACATACTTAAGGTATAGGCGAGTATGTCGTCCTAAACTTAAGACGGGTTCAATTAGTTCTGGGTACGGAACTTAACTCGTCCTTAGTCCTAAGATTATTCCTAAGGTAGGAAGAGTTTTGTGAAATCGACGGCTGTGCCATTAAAGGAACACGTTGCCTTGGATCGGTCGAGTTTGTCTTTGAAAAGCGTCATGTAACCGTTTGTTATAAAATCGATATGGTTAGAAAGATGTTGTAAAAGTAGAATACAAAATATGCCTCGAAATTGCATGGTTTTTGTTTTACATCGTCGACAAACACGGTCGGCCATTATTTTATGGGAGTCAAAACTTTGACTCCCTAAATGGCCGACCGTGTTAGTTCGCAACGTAAAATGAAAACCGTGCAATTTTGAGTGATACTTGTGTGGATCATTATATTCTACTTCGAAAACATCTTTCAAACCATATGCATTTCATAACAAACGGTTTCAAACGCTTTTTATAGACCAACTCGTCCGATCCAAGGCAACGTGTTCCTTTAAGTGGGCAGGTAGGAGATTTGTAATGAAAATTGTGTCAACACCGTGCTCTGTAAATGGAACTTCTGTTAAAGTTTAACGCAACTGTGATTTGTCAATAACCATAAAATGCCCCAAAAAGGGCGTATGAATTACAGGCGTAACAAATCTCCAGCGTGTTTATAGTCGACAACCCGAAACGCCTGTGTCTGCCCACGCCGTAAATGCCTGGGTTTTGTTTTGTAAGTTGCCGCCAATTTCCCACATCCACTTTACAACAATGCTTTCCTTTGTGCCGATTCCCCCTTAAAACTGTTTATGAACTTCAGTGCACCACCGAAGCTTGCAACATTCCTGTATTTTTTTATGAGGGATTATTTTTCTCCAAGCGATCAAGTTCAGGCGCTCGGGTGAAACTTGTTTACACTTTTCTTGTTTCCTTTTGGTAATTTATCTTCTGGGACAAACATTTTCTAATGGAAGCATTCCAGAGTCGTTTGATGCTGTACGTTCTACTGCACATCGCTGAACACAAGCCCCGGCTTTGACTGCACTTTAAAAGGGAAAGGTGATTTCATGACTTTATGGGTATGTTTAAAGTGAATTATGTATTTTTTATGGGTAGAGTAGGCTTTAAAAAAATATATACATTTCTTTTTTTTAAAGATCGACAGTCAATTGAAGGTGATTCCAGGGCCCAATTTGATAAAGGCTGTAAGCACAAAATAATTTGCCAAGCACAAACAACAATTACTTAACAGAAACAGGTTACCAGCCAAAACTACATTAAGTTTACAATTGACGTGACTGGCGCCGAACTCAGTTTTTGATAAGCGAAAGAAAGTTTGTCAATTAGAAGTTTCTGCTTAACAGCTTGATGAAATTGGGCCATGAACGAAGCTGTGTGGGCGATGTTATGGGCGGGGTAATGGGGCGGGTTAGCTGCAATGTTTTTGCACATTTAGTGTGAATTCTTGTAACAAATATCATGGTTCAACGCACGCCCTCTTGCGCGTTGGGTTGGACACACCAACCTGAATGAGGGCGCACTTCTACATGCACCGTTATTTCGGCGACTCCATGGTGACTCCACTGAGTGTTGCATCTTTGCAAAGGAGGCTTTTCCCTCATAATTGATAGACCTAAAAAGTGTGTGCTTCAGTCAGTTTTGTTGGTAGGTTAAAGTCACTGGACACTATATATTGGCATTTACTCAAATTAATCGTTAGCCTAAAAACTTACTTGGTAACGAGCAATGGAGAGCTGCTGATAGTTTTAAACATTCTGAGAAACGGCCCCCTCTGAAGTTATTGAGAGAGGTAATTTCTCACTAAAAAAAGGACTTCTTCAGACACGAAGTCTTTTATTAGCATCTGAAAGCAAACAAAATTGTGCAACAAGGGTGTTTTTTCTTTCACTATCTCTTGCAACTCCGAAGACCAATCAAGCCTTTTATTAGCATCTGAAAGCAAACTACATTGTGCAACAAGGGTGTTTTTTTTCTTTCACTATTCTCTTGCAACTTCGATGAACAGTTGAGTCAATCTTTTCACAGAACCGATTTGTTATTTTATATAATTATTTTGGGATACACCAAGAGGGAGAAAACTGGTCTTTGACAATTACCGAAGGTGTCAAGTACCTTTAATACACACATCAGCGTGAATGGCCTCATAACACACACACACACAAAAAAACTCTATAACATGGCATAATAATGTTAAACAGTTTTATACCTGTATGATAATTTGATGATGATGAACCCTACCGAGAAATATAACGAATACCCCCTACGGCAATTTGTCTGATAATGAAATACGAACTCACATCCGAACACAATAATCTCGGGTCATTTATCATTATTAACGACAATCCATAATGCATTGATACTTAGATTATGAACTTGTGCTATGATATGAGGTACCGATTAAGCCCGGTTCATACTTCCTGCAAATATGCTATACGAATTTCGACGTCACAGTGCTGTTTTGACAGCGAAGTTTCGCAGGGGTTGGGCAAATATCAACTGAGAGGCGAATTGACTGAAAATTCTTCCTCCTTTAGGTTTCTAATCTTCCAAGATTTGTATTAAGTCTTAGTAGTAGCTCTGGTCAGCCTAAACCAAGTCGATTGATTGATACAAATAATATGCCGAGAAAACTTAAAGACACTGGACACTATTGGTAATTGTCAAAGACCAGTCTTCTCAGATGGTGTATCCCAACATATGCATAAAATAACAAATCTGTGAAAATTTGAGCTCGAAGTTGCGAGATAATAATGAAAGAAAAAACACCCTTGTCACACGAATTTGTGTGCTTTTAGATGGTTGATTTCGAGACTTCAAGTTCTAAATCTGAGGTCTCGAAATCAAATTCGTGGAAAATTACTTCTTTCTCGAAAACTATGTCACTTCAGAGAGAGCCGTTTCTCTCAACGTTTTATACTATCAACCTCTCCCCATTACTCGTTACAAAGTCAAGGTTTTATGCTGATAATTATTTTGAGTATTTACCAATAGTGTCCACTGCCTTTAAACCCGGTTCATACTTCCTGCAAATGCGAACGCGATACGAATTTTGGCGTCACGGGGCTGTTTTCGCAGCATAAGAAATTCCCTCTTCCTATAGGTTTCTAATCGTCCAAGAATAATTGTAAACAATCAGTATTTGTATTTAGCCTTAGTATTAGCTCTATCCAGCCTAAACCAAGTTGAATGATCGATAAAAATAATATGCCGAGAATATTTAAGCGGAAGAACCACAATGAAGTATACATTTCTCATCCCATTTGTTTTGGCCAGTGTTCGCTGAGCGAAAACTACTTTTTATTGTATAGTAAACCTCCGTTTTTGAGTTTCGTCTATTGTATTATAAAACCTCTGCGCAGCCAAAGAGTTTATACGCTTCCTGTGTATACATCCCTACACTACTTTTATGAGTTGCGCTTTTCTCTGAACTTATGTGAACCAGTTGATTGGACCATAGAGCAATGATTGGACCATAGAGCAATGATTGGACTTATACAGGGACCCATTTCCTAGATCTGCTTAATAATAATATAATAATAATAATAAAACCATTCTTATATAGCGCATATCACCGTGAGGTCCCTATGCGCTGTAAAAGGAAATCAACAATTATTGTACAAAGTAAACAGATATGTTTTCAACATAAGCAAGAAAACTTAAGCAAGAAAACATTGCTTTACAACTGTCTGCTATAAGCAGAAATTAGCAGGATACCAGTCGCAAAATGTACATGTGATCTGGTTTAAACCTTATTCTGGTAAGCATAATTTTTGTTGTGCTTAGCTACTTTGTGCTTAAGGCAGTGGACACTATTGGTAATTACTCAACATAATTATCATCATAAAACCTTTCTTGATTACGGGTAATGGGGAGAGGTTGGTAGTATAAAACATTGTGAGAAACGGCTCCCTCTGAAGTAATGTAGTTTTCGAGAAAGAAGCAATTGAGTCCACGAATTTGATTTCGAGACCTCAGATTTGGAATTTGAGGTCTCGAAATCACTGCATCTGAAAGCACACAACTTCGTGTGACCATGGTGCGACAAGGGTGTTTTTTCTTTCATTAATATCTCGCATCTTCAACGACCGACATTGAGCTCAAATTTTCAAAGGTTTGTTATGTTATGTCTTTTAGCAGCTCTATGAAATTGCTCCCAGATTATCTCATTGATCTTTTTCTGATCTGGCTATTGTACACGATTGCTCTTATAAGTAAAATGTGGACTATGTTCTGACCATTGCCCCGTACGGCTATTGCAAAGTTATATTATATAGCTTCTTGTATGGCACTCATATCCATCACTCAGTGACATGTTTCTTGGAAGCTGTGGACATTATTAATTTCACAATAAATTTGCTGTTGAGAGCTAACTCCAATCGAATTCGGTGCAAATATTAATTGCCTGAGAAAGTTCCGGTTTTCCTGTACACAGACTGCTCGTCCTAAAAAAGCACCGAATTCCCTTTAACATCGCTTCCCTTTCCTTATCACCAGGTCCATCTTTTAATATCCAATCCCAACCCACTACTTGTTTCAATATCGCTTCGAGGGAAACAATCAGGCGTGTTGTTCTGACCTTTAACCCCCACACGAATTATTACTCTCAGAGCGATACCAGGTCGCTGTACACAGAAAGAGTTTTTTCCCCTATTCAGCATTTAGACAGGGCCCATCTGAATGATAAATGATATATGAATTATTGGTGCATGGTGTTTTCAATCATCCCATAGGTACTTAACCATTCATTCATCACCCACCTTGTCAGCTTCAAACCCATTACGGAAAGCGAAAAAATAACCGCTGGTGACTAATGATATATTGTGTCCCAACATTAGCATTTATCTCGGCTGCTCTCTTTTCTCCCCCGGTCGCCATATTCAAATTCACCCCTTGATAGCGGTGCCCTTTGCGCGGCCAGAAAATATTTGTTTTATGGTCTTTGAGGCGCAAAGCCGATGTTTAATTAATGATAATTTACGAGTTGCAGTTGTCGACCCAATGCCAATTTTCCACCGTCCCGAAGAAGATTTGTCATCGAGTGCAAACAATTCCGGCATATAAGAAATACTACATTAGGTTTTCCCCGAGAGCCATAAGCGGATTTTGGGGGGCCCAGAGATACACACATATAATCACTGAGGCTATAGTTGTCACTATCTGCATGGGGAAAATGGACATTACAATTTATGATGGCGCCACCGTGACCAGAACATATAAATTTTATATCATAAGTTGGCGGCGGCGTGTAACATCTTTACGACTTTCCGAGTAGATTTAATGCTTAATGTTCTAGAAAGAGACATTCGGCAGAAAGAAATATTGTCCTTAACATGCAATTTATTGTAGTCGAGAGAGGAGACACGTTTGACACTGTACGTACTTTAAATGTGAAACAGGAACACTCTTAAATCCATGTTGTTTATAATAAAATAAGACACTCATCCATTCTGACGGTACAAATGTGTTTTCTTAATAAACGTGATCAATAAATCATACTATTATTTATTTGAATATTGTTTTTTTGTAAGTCTTGGTTTTACCAAGCTGTGATTCTGCGAAGCTTGTGACAGGACGAGTGCGGTAAACAACTAAAAAGGTCATTTTTGTAACTCTGAAAACATCCGAAAATTGTACAGCAAAGAGAGACTTTGTTCGTTTTTGGTGCAGTGAGTGAGGCTTGGTGGAACCATGGAGCAACGAAAACTCCATGGTGGAACCATGGAGCAAAGAATACTCCATGGTGTAACCATGGATGAAGGAATACTCCATGGTGGAACCTTGAGGAAGGAATTCTCCATGGTGGAACCATGGAGCAAAGAATACTCCATGGTGTAACCATGGATGAAGGAATACTCCATGGTGGAACCATGGAGGAAGGAATTCTCCATGGTGGAACCATGGAGCAAAGAATACTCCATGGTGTAACCATGGATGAAGGAATACTCCATGGTGGAACCGTGGAGGAAGGAATTCTCCATGGTGGAACCGTGGAGGAAGGAATACTCCATGGTGGAACCGTGGAGGAAGGAATACTCCATGGTGTAACCGTGGATGAAGGAATTCTCCATGGTGGAACCGTGGAGGAAGGAATTCTCCATGGTGGAACCGTGGAGGAAGGAATTCTCCATGGTGGAACCATGGAGGAAGGAATACTCCATGGTGGAACCGTGGAGGAAGAAATACTCCATGGTGGAACCGTGGAGGAAGAAATACTCTATGGTGGAACCGTGGAGGAAGGAATTCTCCATGGTGGAACCATGGAGGAAGGAATACTCCATGGTGGAACCATGGAGAATGGTGGAACCATGGAGAAAGGAATACTCCATGGTGGAAATAAATAATTGTGAGAAACGGCTTCCTCTGAAGTAACGTAGTTTTTGAGAAATAGTTTTTTTCTCACTTCTAGCTAGAAGTCTTTTATTCCTATCTGAAAGCACACAAATTCCCCAAACAAGGGTGTTTTTTCATCATTTTCCCGCAACTTCGATGACCGACTGAGCCCAAATTTTCACAGGCTTGTTATTTTATTCTAATGATGGGATACACCAAGTGAGCACACTGTTCTTGGACAATTTACCAAACGTGTACAGTGGCTTTAACTGTGAAACACGCTAACGCTTCAGCAAATTTTTCTGTTACAGTTAGCATGAAACTTGGCCCCTGTTCTTTCCTCTATGTTGTAGGCCTAATACGCCTTTCTTAAAGTCACCTGGAAATAGAATTTCTTTTTCTTTCAAACATAAGAGTATATGCTTACAAACAATAAAACAATTTTTTTAGTAATTGTTTGTCACGATTTATATGTTTAAAAAATATATAAAGTTGTTTGGGGGGCTGACTCCGCCTACCCCTTTTGTGACGTCAATCGAGGCAGACTTTGCCTGCAATGCGTATAGTGAACACACGTGCAAAGTACATACACGTCCAAGTCGTGAGTTGGTACATTTCAAAAAGTGTTTTTCTGCATTCAGCAGCAATGCACCTGTTTTTTTTTAAACGTACAAACTCACGACTTGATCCGTACATGTACCTTGCAATTGTGTTTACTCTACGCATTACAGGCAAGGTCTGCCTCGATTTACGTCACGAACAGCGCCCTCTCGGGTCGGGGTCTACTCTTAGATTTGTAAGTAACATAAGAACTGATTTTTAAAACCTTGGTTAACTGTTTATTCACATTCCACTCATCAAAACACACATATTAGTGACAAAGCTTTATTTTGAAAAAATACCACTTCCAGGTGACTTTAATATTTATGCATGAGGTACGTCACGATGCTAATCCAAAACGAGGCGATGGGCGCAGCCACTGCAAGTGATGGGGGACGTGCGCCCACAGCCTCATTTTGGGTAAGAATTATGACGTCATGCATAAGTATTAAGAGAGGCGTATGGTCGGTACAGTAGTGACATTTCCACTGTTGATAAACAAAGTCCACCGGTTGACTTGGATGACCGAAAGTTACAAAACAATCATAGTGTTAAAAACAAAGTTATGAAAAAAAATCAACATTTTCTGTAACGATCCATGAACTTAAAGACTTGGTCATTGTTAAAGACCAGTCTTCTCAATTGGTGTATCTCAACATATACATAAAATAACCAACCTGTGAAAATTTGAGCTCAATCGGTCGTCGAAGTTGCGAGATAATAACCTTGCTCCATGATTTTTATGAAAGAAAAAACACCCTTGTCACACGAAGTGGTGTGCTTTCAGATGCTTGATCTCGAGACCTCAAATTCTAAATCTGAGGGCACGAAATCAAATTCGTAGAAAATGACTTCTTTCTCGTAAAGCTATGTCACTTCAGAGGGAGCCGTTTCTCACAATGTATTTTACTATCAACCTCTCTCCATTACTCGTTAGAAAGTAAGGTTTTATGCTAATAATTATTTTGAGTAGTTACCAATAGCGTCCACTGCCTTTAAATGTCTCTTGTGTAATTTCCATCGTTTCCTAACCTCGGTTGGCCAGACAACACGGGCTGTGACGTTGTAATAAAAAGATCTATACTCGACCGCAAGACATGTTTTCAGAAGACGACATTCATAATCAGATAGAGGGCGCTGTTGATGGTGTCTTTGTATCACGCCACAAGGTTCCAAGTTCAAACAAATCCCTTTTTATTGACGGACCGACCCGACAGACCACCCGTAGGCTTGAGCCCCCCTAAATCCACCGGTAGTGACCACGGATCCTAAATAAAAAAGATTTTTGTTTTGATCGGTTCAGGATTTGTGTTCTTTTTCTCAAGTCATTTCCTTGGGGCCTTTGGGATGATTTATGGATGAATATTTCACTTTTATTACTTTGAATAGGGGGTAATAACATTCCATGAACCTTGCGGAATTGTATTTGACTTTATTTGTGCCACATAAAAGTTTTCAGAAGTGATAGGATATGACCCATTTTTATGTATTCTCTCGTAACTTATGCTGAAAGTCATTCATGTTTAATGATAACCAATCTGGGTCAACGTTAGACGGGGTGGGTTTCACTCAGTCTGGGGCCCAATTTAATAAAGCCTCTAAGCACAAAAAAAAACTTGCTAAGCACAGAAAAGTATTGCATAACAGAAACAGGTTACCGGCTAAATTATGTTAAGTTTACACCCTGTTGTGACTGGTACCCTGCTCAATTATGGCTTATCAAACACCTTTGTCACAAGCAGTGACAAAGATTTTCTGCTTAAAGGCACCGGACACCTTTTGTTATTTTCAAAGACCACGTAAAAGTTTTCAGATGTGATAGGATATCTCAATCGGTGCTATTTCCAAACATGCATACAATAAAAAAATCTGTGAAAATTTGAGCTCAATTGGTCATCGAAGTTGCAAGAGAATAATTAAAGAAACAAAATCTTTTGTTTAAAACTGTGCGTGTTCTTGCTTTCAGGTGCATAATAAAAAGCTTCAGGCCTGAAGTAGTTTAATATTTAGAGAATCAACTGCTCTCCATTGCTCATTACCAAGTAAGTTTGTATGCTACCAATTATTTTGAGAGCAATTATTACTAATAGTGCCCATGCCTTTAATTCAATGAATTTAAAGACAGTGGACACTATTGGTAATTGTCAAAGACCAGTCTTCTCACTTGCTGTATCTCAACATAAATTATGCAAAAAATAACAAACCTGTGAAAATTTGAGCTCAGTCGGTCATCGAAGTTGCGAGATATAAATGAAAGAAAAAAACACCCATTGTCACACGAAGTTGTGTGCTTTCAGATGCTTGATTTTGAGACCTCAAGTCCTAATTCTGAGGTCTCGAAATCAAATTCGTGGAAAATTACTTCTTTTTTTGAAAAATACTCCACTTCAGAGGGAGCTGTTTCTCACAATGTTTTATACTACTAACCTCTCCCCATTACTCGTTACCCAGGAAGGTTTTATGCTAATAATTATTTTGAGTAATTACCATTAGTGTCCACTGCCTTTAAGACAAAAAACAACTTTGAACGAGACTGATGTGTAACCAAAGCACTCCGTCCTCGCACAGGAGCACGATCCTCCTGCCTCATCTATAAAATCAACTCCTCAAACCGAAAAAAAAGAGATAGATAGAGGGAGTGATTTAGAGCGGAGCCCAACTGTTTATCCTCCATCTCTCCATTTCTTGAAATCAATCCATTCTTCCCGGTCCATCGTGCCGAATAAATCTTTCAGACGGCAGTGGGCGCGATCTCTTGGCAGTGGAGCAGAGAATATTAACGGTCTGGCGATGACTGAAGAGCCGGGTCTCCCGGTCGGTGTGTCTTGGGCGCCCTTTGATTAGTGAGACTAGTCTCAGGTCGAGTTGATTCACAGCGTGGTGGTGATGTAGATGTTGCTGTAGATGATAAAAACAATAATGTTATGTTGCCTGCAATGTGCATATCTGTGCCGAATTTCATAGAGCTGCTAGTAGGCTCAAAAAGTAGCTATCACAATATTTACGCTTTAATACTAGAACAGGTTTACCAGCCAAAATAATATGTCACATGTAAAAAATTTGTTACTGGTATCCTGCTCATTTATGTTAAGCATTAAACTGTTGAGCAATATTGTTTGCTTTTGCAGCTCTATGAAATTGGGACCTGCTCTTAAAATCCCGGGTGCGTTACACTGTCAGTCAGCAAATGCGAAATTAACCTCTTTTTTTGTGTATTATATGAATTTACTTAAAACCAAATTTTCTCTGACTTCCACGAAAATACGTTTTAAAAACATAATTTAAAGTTTGAATGGCCAGAGCAAGGTCGCTTACCCGCCGTATTTTTTACAATATAGACCGGTCCACTGTCTCTAATGAAATCCCCCGTTGCCTGTACACAACAGGCCTATTCTGTCGTGCAGTAATTATTATTTGACACACATGACCCCATCCGTGCAAAGCTTCATGGGTCCGCCCCTGGAATCTAATACAACGATTGAATGTTTGGTTAATATTCTGCCATCCATGCTATAACTAGGGCGCGGTTTGTTTATCAACAACAATGTCTTTTAAGACCTTTAACAAAAACAAATCTGTTGTATCATCACACGGAATGGTTGAGGTTGAAACCCAGCAGAAGGATACGAACTGCTTAGGATAGTTTGTACATCTACAGCTGTAACACAACTAATCCATTTGCATTACCCAATGCGCATGGTCTGTGCGCAAAGGATTCTGGGTGAAGTCCGAGTCAAAGCATCATGGCGTGCCGATTAGGAAGCAGTGTGGTACATAAACTACAAAACTATGCAACACGGGCGTCCATATTCTTGACAGCTTGATTTTCCAAGATAGTCCTCGGGTTTTCAAACATGCAATGCGGTATATTTTTTAGTTTGTGCTTGTACATAATGGACTATGGGGTATATAAACCATGTGGCACGATATTGAGAACGAGGTTGACTTAAAGTTTACAGTAATAAGGCCATGTCACATCACACGGGGCAAGTTTTCCAGGCAACTTGGAAGCAACCAACTACATACAATGCATGTTACAGGACCACCTCTATGGCATATGAGTAACTTTTCAAACAATGTCTTACTACCCCAAAATAAATATATGTGAACATTTAATTGTGAATGTCCTGGAACTGATGTTGCCTCGTGCGACATGACCTTTAAAGTTTTCTGTACCGTGGTGACCACATTGCGTTAGTCTCAAATTAATTGTGAAATAATGTCTTACAATCCATAACAAAAGTATGTGAACATTCAATTGTGAGCGTCCTTACTTCGTGGAACTGGTTGACTGTCAATTGCCTTGTGTGACATGGAACTTCCAGTTTTGTGTATACTTTATAGTGGTCATATTGTGTCAGTCTCAAATTAATTGCCTTCGTTGATGATTCATTGCGTCACTTGGATTCCTTGCCTAACATGCCAATCAGTCAGTCTGTAGTACAAATGTTATTTGCAAACCGTCTCTGTATATATCTAATGATATCATAATATCCAGGCAGCCATGTGCATCTCCATGATCCATCACATCTTCGCAAGCCTGTCTTTTAATTGTTATTCTGTGTGGTAACCTTCTTGATGATGTTCATCCCACCATGTCTTCAAGGTTCGTCTGTCCGTCTGTCCACCCAGCAGGCTCTCTGCATGTCTGCCCCCACACCATACCAACCCCCACCTCCCGAACTCCACATCCGAGCGCCGCATGAGCCCCCCTACGATTGATTTAATTTCCCGCATGACGGGATCCGAGCACGGCACCGCATCCAACTCCAACCGAACCGAACCGCGTATTATACACCGCCTCTAAATTGTGTTATTTTGCCACCCAGCCGCTCCACATATGTCATATGTTGGTATTTTCTGCATCATTCATGCATAATCTGCGAGTCGAGCCTTTTCCACGTAGGTGTTAAAGGGCACCATATATTACCGGCTGATTCAATGGTGACACAAGTTTCTTTGACGCCCGGGGTCTGACGATGAAAGCCGATTCCCTTATTATAATCCCCACACCACACATCTGCTAGAAATTGAACATGTTTTGAGTTACTGATTTAATGTGGAACTTTTGTTTTCTCTCCGAGTGAACTAAAGCTAGACCATGTGTGCTGTAGACATTGGTTAGGCATGATGAAAAGTCATTAGACCTAATTTGTGTTCCAGTTTTTTCTGCTGAAACTAAGCTTTTGTGGATCATGTTCGATCATAGATACTTCATTCCACGACATAATGAAAACACATTAAGCTTAAGACTGCTCGTCACAAAATCAGTTCCAAGTTAAAGAGCAGGTTGCACATTAATGTTTCCAATGTTAAAACCTTCTTCGTTGTGACGTATTTCCGGATCAAAGCAATTACTTCCGGATAGGATTCAAACTGTCTCTAGCTACCGGGCAATCTCGGTGGTCTATCAATTGGTATGATGACACTGCTCTAGAATTGCAAAGAACGTGGGTTCGAATCCCACCCGAGTAATATGCATGTTTTTTTCGAGACATAGCTCGGGAGAGTACTGAGTGTTATTAGCCTTAACACACATCGGTGTGTATGGGTAAAACCAAAATAAATACTCAATAGGATACATTTGGGACGCTTGGTGGCAGCAGACTTACCAGGTAAAATCCATTGTTCTCGGTAATGTGCGCATGCTCGGGACTAATAAAATGTACATAAGCGCATGACAAAATAATTATAAAAATATTTAAAATTGTACAACTACGTAAACAATCGAAATTTACCTGGTAAGTCTGCTGCCACCCAGCGTTCCAAAGTCTCTTACTTACGGTTGAACAGTTCCTCTCTGCTCCTCCTAGAAATAACAATCCCTAACCTGGAATCATCTTTCCACTAGCTTCTTTAGGACAATCTAATATAAGGATGTATTCCGTTTCTACCCGTCTTTTAATGAGTGTAAATATTTTCTGGAAATTACATCTTTGGAACTTGTCGCGCTCTAAACATCCCTGGGGTCATAATTGACCCGGATCCTGGGTCAACATAGGGCCTGACCCAATACCGGAACAGGTTGCCCCGAGAAACTGGTTAAAAAAAAGAGAGATTTGAACTCGGAAGGGTTGCGTCAGTTTGATCAAGTTCCGGGTCATGTTGACACATGCTCCGGGTTGTGAATCTGAAATCCGGGTAAATTCTGGGGTTTTTTTATAAGAAAATTTAAACTGTTTAAACGACTTTTACCAACCAAAAATACCGATGGTATAAATGCAACAAATAGTTTCGACCCTTGCAGAGTCTTTCTCGTAGGATAATAGGGTTTTTTTGTACAGTGGGTTCCGTTTAGTTGAACTTCTTAAGTTTACCCCCCTCCGTTTAATACACATGCTTGATGACGTCTATAGGATACTTTCCACTGCTGGACAAAAAACCAATGCGTTCCTGCGTATACGGACTTCTTTACAGTGTTCAACGGGTAACACATTCCAACCTATACTGCAGCAATACGGGTTAAGTTCGTTTTTATAAACGTGATAGGCCTAGGCCTACAAATGTGAACTTTAAACAAGTGGCAACATCTAGGTCTGGGGTGAAGCCACAGCTTTTGATCCCCAGTCTATGGACGGACAGACAAATGACAAACATTCATGAGAAGACAGGGCATAAACGGGTGTAAGACAGAAAATTGAGTCGCTATTATTCTCATTATAGTGTACAAAATTGCATAAAGTATGCCATGCAACGGCGGCCAAGAAACTTACACCACAGTCACAGTCACACTTATCCATTTTGGTTTCCCACGATTCTGTAGCCATACATATATTTTCCTCTCACAACAAAAGTTTTAAAATATTCTGATCGTTTTTGTATTTACCCCCCCCCCCCTCCCCAGGCCCGTGTGGTACCTCTCCATAGTTTGTTCAATCACCGTGGCAAGTTTCAGAGCCTATACACGCTTCCGAAAGATTGAGGTAAGAATCAGATATAGGCCTATTCAATACGAGTAATAATTTTATATTGGTTATTCCTAACAAAGCGTTTTACATTAAAAAAGAAAAATCAAAACGCTGTACTTGCTAAAAATAGATAAGCAAAAATGCAGAAAGATTACAGATAAAAACATATCGTACAATAAAACCGACATAAAATCATACAATAAAATAAACATACACTAACATCAAACAACAAGAGTCGTTTACACCACAAGTAACTTATCGAGGTAAGAATGTAGATACCATTCAATACGAGTAAACTCGTATGCTATCTTCAGCTGATAGCTTTCGCTTTTTAATACGCCGTATATCATCGGCTTATCCGTGTTTCCATTTCGCGCCTTTTCGGGCCACTGATCGTCTGCACGCGTCGGAGTTTACACCTTGCGCATGCGTCAGTTCTGGCCTAACTACGGGCACCTGTTCGGAGTCTGTCACGAAGATGGCCGTATGTGCATCGCTAAGCGACAGCTGCGGCGTAGCAAAGCTGTCATTTCTCATTCTCCATATCACTCTCGTCTCAAGCTATAGTCAAATGACAGGTCATGCCAGCGAGAGGAAAAGGAAGACAGAAAGAGAAAAAAAACGGTCAAGTTTCCGAATCCATAGACAAGCACCCTTGATCTATAACTGCTACTCACAAGTGTGCTTGATCCTGCTGGAGTCCAGGGTATCTAGGTTCGGACCTATTTATATTGTGTTTGTCCCGTGTCTCCCCTCTCAGACGAAAAAAAATATATATAAGTTAATTATGGAGGAATGATGAGTGCTTAACCTATTTAATAATTTTGGAAGGTTGTCTTTTCTGGTTAGTTTTTTGTTATGATATGATGATTCCGAAACCAGGAATAATTTGTGTCGAGAGGGGATTTGAAGTTGAGGTTTTTGTCTTGGGCTCACACTGCTGTTATAATGGTGCAGCTGATCAAATTAATTGCATACCGTGTACTTAATCTGCCTCCAGTGTCAAACAGCATTTTGGTTAGCCCAGTATCAACCTTTTTTTCACCCACCCTTCGCTTTAGAATTTAAACTAAAACAAAAAAATCATCGGTACAGCCGCGTGGTGAAGACATTAAAGAAATTCAAATTAACGCCACTTGTAGGTTTCACAATTAGTTAAAGCATCCATCCATCCTGCGACGTTATTTGGCGGCCTTCCGTCCGGGCTGGGGGGAAAGAAAGCATGATTACTGCCCCGTCCAAATGGCTTTTAGCGAGGCAACGGCACAACAAACAAACCTTATAATTCAATCTAGCGGGACTTGACGTATAGCATTCCGACTAAACAGTGGCAATCGTCATCAATTTCTCTCACTGCTAATTTGACGGATGATAAAAGTTGGCATTTTGGAGCGCGGGACCCGAGGTTGAGATATGATACCGCGCTGCTAGCATGATCGCACCCGACATACGTCAATACACGCTCCGTATACATGGCTCATTGTCAGACGACCCCGTTATCGGATCCTTCCAGTTTTCAAATAGACGTGAAACGCGTTGTGATTGGACTATGAATTTTAAACGAGGCGGCATTCGTTAAAGATAGGGATAGCTCATGTGAGTTGACGTTGTTTATTGGATGGTGCCCGTGGTTTTCATCGAAGCTCATTTGAATATTATTACAGCAGTAGTTATACGAGAGTCCAGACAAAGAAGTAGCAAGTAGAAATGGACCTGTGTGCGATTAGCGTTAAATATAGAGATGGCTCAACAGTAGTTTTCAACAATAGTTTACAAAAGTCAAAACAATTGTATGGTAACAATCTGTACGTTGGTAAGGCCATAAACTATTTCGTTGGTTCGTTTTAAATCGATTTATTTTTTACGGATATCAGTGTACGTTCATTTGTAAATAGTAGAGTGAGTCGGAGACATTTTTATTTCAATAAGTTCGTGATATGAATTATTCATAAGCCAAGATAACTTATAAGTGTTATCATTGGGAGACTTTCAGGACGCCTGGTGGCAGCAGCCATACCAGGTAAAATACATTGTTCTCGATAATGTGCGCATGCTCAGAACTACGTAAACAATGGAAATTTATCTGGTGAGTCTGCTGCCACCTAGCGCCTCAAAGTCTCCTATTGTCACGGCATAACATCCCTACATGTTACCATCTCAGCTCGTAACATCAACAGCAAAGACTCTACAGCCATAGTACAGAGAGTTCCAAGTTGGCATTATTCATCAACCTATATCAAATAGAGAGCGATCAGTCGAACACAAACGAGCCGTGCTCCCTGAGCTTTGCACCCACGCCAAGCTTCGTCAATCGCCACCGAACACTCCCTCTACTTGATGGAGTTTGACAGCTCCCCATCTCCAATGGATTCTGCCTGCTTTTAGTCCCATCAAATCCGTCTCACTAACCAACACAAAGTGACATATTGTTTGCCCTGTGTGGAGACATAATTTCATTTTCACTGATACACCCCCCAAAAGTGCAGGGGCATCAAACACGCGCCAAATTCAGTTATGTTGGAAACTTGATGTTGCCTGAATCAATTGCGAAGGCTATATTCACTTCATTTATACTCTCGTCTTGGAAATGTTGCTGACTGACATAATAAACCCCCATATATTCTGAAGTCATGCACCAAACTTTCCGCGTGACGTCATTGATGAGTCGCTTTTACTCTCCATCCTCCATTTTAGCCTGCAATATGTAATAATAATATCGAAGTCTTATATAGCGCACGTATCTACCAAACAAGGTACTCAAGGCGCTGAGTATATACAAACTTTCAGAAAGATAGGTACATGTAATTGCAGTGATGAATTGTGAGACCGAATTATTTAGCACCTTATAAGGGTTTACAAGGTGCTACGGCGCATTAAGCAGCCACAACCAGGAACACCGGGGCGAACCCCTTCTCTTTTCGATAAGTGCACTGGGTTCTTTTGCATGCGTTACACAACACATTGGGACCAATGGCTTTACGTCCCATCCGAAGGAAAAAATGTGTTCACGTTTGGTAATTGTCAAAGACCAGTGTTCTCACTTGGTGTATCCCATCATAAGCATAAAATAACAAACCTGTGAAAATTTGGGCTCAATTGGTCATCTTAGTTGGGAGAAATTGATGAAAGAAAAACCACCCTTGTTGGACGAATTTGTGTGCTTTCAGATAGGAATAAAAGACTTCTAGCTAGAAGTCTTTTAATATTTTAGTGAGAAATTACTTCTTTCTCAAAAACTACGTTACTTCAGAGGGGGTTGTTTCCCACAATGTTTTATACTATCAACAGCTCTCCAATGCCTCGATACCAAGTCAGTGTTAGTATTTGTTTTGAGTAATTACCAAACGTGTACCTTCCCTTTAATGGTTTAGCCACAGACAAACTTTGTAATAACATTGAGATGTACTTTGATGGGCATGGGTTCAATACTAGAAATGCTAATTCTCTTTATGTTGTTCTCCCTAAGCCTAACATGAAAGTTTAAGAAATGTTTTCCTTTTTCCCCTTTTTTGTAATACAGATCTTGTGCTGATTTTTGTATCCTGTATACAGATCATTTAAATAAATAACTAAGTAAATAAATAATCCACCACGCCATGCAGGGATTACATTGACTTTATTCTCTTGTCGTTGAAATGTTACTCACTGATGTTTCAAACCCCTTAACTTGAAGCCATGTACCAAACCTTCCGCGTGACGTCATTGATGACTTCGCTAATACTCACCACCCAACACGTGATGCAAGGATTACATTGACTTTAAACGTTCGTCGTGAAGATGTTAACTCGCTGTTTTAAACCCTTTTATTCCCCTGAAGTCATGTACCAAACTGTGCGCGTGACGTCATTGATGACGTTGCTGTATTCACCATCCACCTACGTGGTGCAAGGATTGCGTTGACTTTTAAAAACCCGGTTTCTTTAATCTGCAATCTCGAGAAAGATTTGAAACCCCGTTATTCTGAAGTCGTGTACCAAACTTTCCGCGCGACGTCATTAATGACGTCGCTTTACTCACCACCCACCACGTGATGCAAGGATTACACTGACTTTAAAAACCGGGGTTCTTTAATCTGCAATCTCGTGAGAGATTGTCCTGCAATCAGCCACAATTAATCTCCAAGAATGTTCGTTTTGTTATCAAGTACGGGGAAAGGTATCTAGGTTTACAATAAATAAGGACAATAAGAAAACTGTAAAATATTAGGAAATGTGTGGAATTCGTTTCTGTTCAATGTCCCTCATCCACATGTCACAACATCTTAACTTCTGGGAGTGCATATCACTCATTCTCAACATTACTTGGGGGATTTTTCATCAGCTCAGGGGCAGCTAGAATTAACCCCCAAGAGGGGACGGGTTGTGATGACACTTTGTCCGTCTTCGTCTTATATCAAACTCTCGGGTTTCCTCAGAAGCTTACCGCCCTCACCTGCTTCTAGTGATTTGTGGTGTTGCGAGGTGTGAGGGGAGAACTTGTGTGGGGTCTTCGAATCAGCCAAAGTACTTGACCGTGACACTTCTTGACTTCTTGACTTTTATTAAACCGAAGTGGGTCCAGTTGTAGAAGGCAATGGGTCGGATTTCACAAAGAGTTAAGAGTTGGCTTATCTCGAGTTAGGACAAGTTACTCGTCATAACTTTAGTACTTAGCCTTAAGTTTTTAATAACTGTTATGACTATATAGTCCTAAGTTAGGACTAGCTTTGTAAAATCAACCCCTGGACACGTTTGGTATCTACTCAAAAGATATATTAGCATAAAAAG
The DNA here is from genome assembly GCF_032118995.1 of Asterias amurensis. NCBI lineage: Eukaryota > Metazoa > Echinodermata > Asteroidea > Forcipulatida > Asteriidae > Asterias > Asterias amurensis. The sequence continues at coordinate 6,151,263 of NC_092668.1, read as the reverse complement.
GTACATGAACGAGCAATGGAGAGCTTTAGATAGTATCAAACATTGTGAGAAACGGCTCCCTCTGAAGTAACGTAGTTTTTAAGAAAGCGCTAATTTCTCACAATTTACACTTCTTGACTTTTGGGTATAGTTGTATTTTAAAGGCTCTGGATATTTTTGTTAATGTTACTCAAAATATTATGTCAGCATAAAAACTAACTTGGTAACCGTATCGAGCAATGGAGAGCTGTTGCTAGTATAAAGACATTGTGAGAAACAACTCCCTCTGAATTTACGAAAGAGATGTAAACTCTCACTAAAATATTTGAACCTGAGAAAGACCGTACTTTGCAGTTTGATGGTATGTTTTCCATTAAATATCAAAAGTGAAATATGCCTCCTGTTAAACTTTAAAAGACTAGGTTTTCTGTTAAAATAAATTAAGATCGTGAACAATTATGAGTTTATTTGGGGTCTAGAAGGGATGCACTGAAAAGGGAAAACCCACAATTGTCAGTGGTTGGGGGGGGGGGGTTCCCCGAAGAATTTTAATTTACCATAATATATTTTCAGTTCATCGGAATAACTGTGTATAGATGTTGATAATTTGAAACAGAATTCTCCCCGCTCGACCCCTCAAACAGGTGTCCCTCCCCAATTTTTTTACGGTCACAGTTTATCGTACAAGTTTATGTCATACATTACTGTGTAGCTGAACTTCAACGTAAACAAAAGTTATTCCAAGATTCTTTAAACTACCACCTTCAAGAAGTTGTTTGAAAAAATCTTCTAATATCCTTAAAAGCATTGTACACCCTAGGTTATAACTACTCGAAATAGTAGTTAGCGTAAAAACTTACTTGTTAACGAGCAATGGGGAGCTGTTGATAGTATACAACATTGTGAGAAATGGGCATATTATTGGGATACCCCAAGTGAGAATACTTGACTATAACATGTCAAGGTGTCCAGTGCCTTTAAAGCACCATCTTTAGTAGTCAAGTATTCTCACTTGGGGTATCCCAATTAAATAGTCTTGTCCAACGTGGTACTACATTTTGGAATAGTCTCAGTAATTCATTAAAATCCGCACATACTTTGTCAAATTTTGCAAAAAAAAAATAAAAGCATTCCTTAATTCTTTGTTAAGAATGAAAAGTTATGATATATTTTCCGGATGATGTTTTGTCTTTGTACCCATGTACATGTAAGTCAGTGTTGTGATAGTCTGTTGATGTGTTTCTTTGTTTGTTCGTTTTTTGTCTGTCCGTAGGTACAGGGACAAAAGCCTTGCTTCACCCTATGCCTAGATGTTGTCCTGTTTGTGATTATTTACTCAACTTCCGTGTAAATTGTTATTGTCTTTACTACATCTGTGGTTTGCCATTATTTAGTCATTATCATGTATATTTTAATGATGTACACAAATGTAACTTTATGGCAACATTGAAATAAATGTTATGAAATAAAAAAAAATTAACTAGTTTGAAAAAAATGTACTTCTTTAATGCAAACCGGTTTCTTCTCCTTAGGGTTTTGACGTCCGTGAGAAGGTCTCTGAAATAGGTTACCCGTGTGACGTCCTTCTTGTAAAACAAGAATGATAAATATCACGCTAAGAACAACACGTGGCCGTAAAAATAAAGTCTTTAACGTCCGCTTTGGCTTAACTTCAATAATTCATCTTATAAAAATAATCCTCCAAAATATTAACCTGAATATGTTCCGCCCACGTGTGCCTCTTTCAAATTTGTAGTGGGGAAATATTGAATGATAAACTACCCGACGGATGAAATGTATACTATAAATAGGGCCTCCCATGACAAAACAGTTTGTTTGCTTTTATAACTGAGTGTTTACTGGTGTAAAGGCAGTGGACACTATTGGTATTTACTCAAAATAATTATTTGCACAAAATCTTACTTTTTAACGAGTAATGGGGAGAGGTTGGTAGTATAAAACATTGTGATAAACGACTATCTCTGAAGTGGAGTAGTTTTCGACAAAAAAGATATTTTCCACGAATTTGATTTCAAGACCTCAGATTTAGAATTTGAGGTCTCGAAATCAAGCATCTGAAAGCACACAACTTCTTGTGACAAGGGTGTTTTTTCTTTCATTATTATCTCGCAACTTCGACGACCAATTCAGCTCAAATTTTCAAAGGCTTGCTAATTTATGCATTTCTTGATTTACACTAAGTGGGAAGACTGGTCTTTGACAATTACCAATAGTGTCCCGTGTCTTTAAAGGCACAGGATACCTTTTGGTAATTGTAAAAGACCAGTATTCTCACTTACCCATTCCTGCACCGTCATTTATTTTAGTGATAAATTTGATCATATATGAATTATGGGCTTATTTATTGTGTGTTTTCTGCAAAATGGCGGCTCCCAAAACCAGGTCACAATCCCACCCCAAGAGTCCTTTTTCCTATCCTGAAAGTTGTACGTGTGGCTGTGCGATCTTATTTTTTGTTCGCTTATAGCTATTTTCCTGTCGAAATGATTTAAAGCCAGTAAAGACTGGTCGGCACATGAAAAAGTTAAAGGAACACGTTGCCTTGGATCGGACGAGTTGGTCAAAACAAAAGCGTTTGTAACCGTTTTTTATATAATGCATATGGTTGGAAAGATGTTTTAAAAGTAGCATACAATGATCCACACAAGTTTGCCTCGAAATTGCGTGGTTTTCATTCTACTGTGCGAACTATCACCGTCGGCCATTTATGGGAGTCAAAATTTTGACCCCCATAAATGGCCGACGTGTTAGTCGACGAGGTAAAAGGAAAACCACGCAATTTCGAGGCATATTTGTGTGGATCATTGTATTCTACTTTTACAATATCTTTCTACCCATATGCATTTTATAAAAAACGGTTACAAACGTTTTTCAAAGACCAACTCGACCGATCCAAGGCAACGTGTTCCTTTAATTATCAAATTTTTTAATATGTGTTATATTCACACAGTAAACGATCACTGCTTATTTATGTCGCTAATTATGTAAATTTATTTATCTGTAACATGTTTAATTGTGCTCTTCCACGTTTAGAAGCAATGACTTATTTGACTAGCTATTGACTTAATTATGCAAATTGTATACAATGTTTTAATATTCACAGTGTAAACGACCACTGCTTTATTGACTAGCTAATTATGTAAATTTATTCATATGTAACGTTCACACAGAAAACAATCATGTTTTCTTCACGCATATCATACGTTTTATTTTCCAATGGAATATATAATGCATTAACTAAAACTATGACTGGTGTTTTCTCGCTTTGGTGTGGGAAAACTTCTCAAAAGGTCCAAATGTATAGAATATTTATAGTGACACTTGTGGTTGACTTTTTGAAATATGGCAGAAAAGGGACATTGCATCTTTATTCGAGCAGTGTTTTATATCAGCCTTGCAGGGTATTAATCCGATGATATCCCGTTGGAAAATTGACTTGCGTAAATTCTAAACGAGTCACATCCGTTTCAAGTCAAGAGTCAAAGTCTAATTTAATGTAATTAATAAAACCTAAGGATACTTTTCAAGAGTAATGGCCTGTCTGCTTCATCTCAGATATTCTGCCATTTCACTTTGTTTCTGTTAAAGGCACTGCACTACTGGACACTACTGGTATTCAAAATAATTATTAGCATAAAACCTTACTCGGTAACGAGTAATGGAGAGCTTTTGATGGTATAAAACATTATGAGAAACGGCTCCCTCTGAAGTAATGTAGTTTTCGAGAAAAAAGTAATTTTCCACTAAAATATTTTAATTTTGTTTCGAGACCTAAGAATTTGATTTTGAGGTCCCGAAATCAAGGTGTCCAGTGTCTTTAAAGATACTGGACACCGTTGGTAATTTTCAAAGACAAGTCTTCTCAATTGATGTATCCCAGCATAATGCAAGACATAATACCTGTGAAAATTTGGGATCAATTGGTCATTGAAGTTGCAAGAGAGTAATGAAATAAAACAAAATCAATCGATGCATTACTTTGTGTGCTTCCAGATGCATAGTAAAAGGCTTTAGCTGAAGTATTTTACCCCTTTCTCAAAAACTATTTATTACTTCAGAGGGAGCCGTTTTTCACAATGTTGACAACAGCTCGCCATTGCTAGTTACAAAGTAAGTTGTTTTGCTAACAATTATTTTAAGTATTAATTACCAACAGTGTACAGTGCCTTTAAACGGCGTGCAAGTTTAGTTGCATAACATAATTAGGGTGATAAAAGGTCACTTCCGGGTTAGGTCATAAATTTTTGAAGTTCGGAAGTTTCTGAAATTGTGGTGTACGGCGTGAAGTTGTCCTGGGTCTTCTCAGCGTTATGGCACGCCCATTCCACCTTGGACTTGAGTTTGTGGTTTTGTTTGTATCTCGGAACCCCATGCCTTGAGGGGGATGTCTATATATTACATATTACAGATTAAATCTGACATGTTTATCAATTGATGTTAATTGTTAGGACCCTTCGTCATCTCCGTGTGAACGCCCCCCTTTGACACTTGAGATTGTCAATGGCATACAAGGGCCTTTTCGAAACCACGGATTCGGCTTCAGGGCCAAATTTTAAGGAGCTGTTTAAGCAGCGAGTATTGTTTAACATATTATTTCTGCTAAGCAGAAATGAACGGGATACATTCTCAAATTTCACTTGTGGCATGGTAGTTTGGCTTGTACCCTTAATCTGGTAAGCAGAATTTGGTTATGCTTTGCCACTTTTTTTTGCTGAAGCAGCTCTCTGAAAGTGGGCTTTGACTCGGCTAAGGCTAGCTTGGCCACGCGGTTGTTTTGACAAGCGCGTGCTTTGCATACGCGCTCAGGACGTCAGACGAGAGGACCCGAATCCAAAGCTAAAGCCGTGGTTTCGAAAAGGGCCCAAGTAATCCAGGCCTCTGTAGACTGGTTCCAGGTCCGATGCCCTCGGTCCGTCAAAAGGTCTGGCATGTACCTCCACACTACTGACCCATCATCTTCCGTATACGGGAAATGTTTGTTTGTAACGCCCATAATATATCACTGTTGTCAGTTGAATTGCTTTAAATCATAAATTGGACATTTTAGCTAATCCTTCTGTTTCCTTTATTTCCAACCTGAAGAATATTGATTCTATATTTGTTCTGTTTTAAGTTCACACGTCCTTTCAACTCATTTACTACCACGTCACGAGTAACATCAGTGACTGTTATCCTGCTCGTTTCTGCTCAGCGATAACTTGCTAAACTATATTTTCTGATAGAGGCATTGACACCTTTGGTGATTTTCTAAGACTAGTGTTTCACAGACCAACAGCTCCCCATCGCTCGTTACCAAGTAAGTTTATATGCTAACAATTGATTTGAGTAATTACCAATAGTATCCAGTGCCTTTTTCAGCAGCTGGAATAGTTGGGCCCTGTTGAGTGCACAACATGCTGCAAAGTGGTCGTCGTTATTTTTGCACGCTCAAAACGTCACAATCAATGTTGGGACTCAAGAATTGTTCACAATGACTCACGTATTAAACTGCTGCACCAGTATTGTATCTGCAATCTTAAAAAAATAAACTCACGGGGTCAGAATTGAGCCGAATTCAAGCTCCCGTGTAGGGCATGGGTAATTTCTGGGCCATAATGACCCGCTTCAAAGTAACCCAGAAATTGGTCAAAATGACAAGGAATCAGAGTTGAAGGCACTGGACACTAATGGTAATTACTCAAAACTATTATTAGCATTAAACCTTACTTGGTAACGAGTAATGTGGAGAGGTTGGTAGTATAAAACATTGTGAGAAACGGCTCCCTCTGAAGTAACCTAGTTTTCGAGAAAGGAGTAATTTGCCACGAATTTGATTTCGAGACCTCAGAATTAGATGTTGAGGTCTCTAAATCAAGCATCATGAAAACACAACTTCGTGTGACAACGATGTTTTTTCTTGCATTATTATCTCGCAACATCGACGACCAATTGAGCTCAAGGTTTGTTATTTTATGCATATGTTGAGATACACCAAGTGAGAAGACTGGCCGTTGACAATTACCAATAGTGTCCAGTGTCTTTAATGCCTCACCTAGAAAATGTTTCCCTCTGAAACGCGGAACATGGGTCAATTTTATGACCCAAAATTGGTTCAAAATTACTCAAAACCCGAGTAAAAATCCCATTCATAAAACAAGGTACCAGGTTAGCCTTACATCATGTAAATTGGCCCTCTCGAAAACGAGATCTGTTTTGAACCAGAATTTTTTTTAGAATGTGCCCAGTTCCGGAAACCAACCGGAGGAGAGATTGCCGTTGAATCACACCAAACCTTGCTGGATAAGTTTGTTCAGACTTTGGTGATAATTTATTTTTGATATCTCCTGTTCTTTTTTGTTTCTCCCGGTGGCAAATGTCTTAACTCATCAGAGTGGTTTCTAACCGGTACCTTCGCTCACTGGTAAACATCACCCCATCCAACACTCTTTTAGAATCACGCAATTTGGTTTTCAAACTGTCACAAGTAAAACAAATCATTCTTAAAAATCATCGCAGGAAATATTCTTCAAAGTGGCACAGCACGAAATCTGTGCATGTCATGGTGCCCTCTCGTTAATTAACAGAGTAAGTGTGGTTTTCTATCTCTCTATCCTGCGCTTCAGGCCAACTCAAATTAATTTAATTTGTTTGCTTTTAACAGTAGCGACAAGTTGAAATGAGTGATGGCTCTTTTAGACGATTGACAGATCGTTCAGTTGGATCGACCCTGACGTTGTTCAGAACTCTAAACTTGTGCCAGTCGTTCCTTCATTGTGGCTTCTTACAAAGCGCGCATGTCCGTCACTCAGTGACGCTCCTTGCGCTGTAACATACAGTTTTTCCTGCAAGATGAGGGACTATACGTTTGAATTAATGAGACCTTAATCCAAGGTGCTGTGGCGCAATCTTACATTCAGGTTTTGTACAATTTTGATACATTTCAAAGTAACTAATGAGAGGTTTGCGGTAACATGTGAATATCTCTTTGGTTGACTAGTGTTGGTTCTGAAAAGAACCGGTTGTTAACGACTCAACGTTTCGATGAGTATGAGCTCTTGTCTTCAGGAGAATGACGAGGCACGCTGAGAGAAGCTGAGAAACGTGATCAGGGTATGCCCTTTAGTGACCTGCCCAGCAAGACCAGGGCCCAATTTTATGGCTCTGCTTACCGTAAGCACAGATTCGGCGCTTACGGAAGCAGGGAATTCTGTGCTTACGGCAAGCCTATTTCACGGGTTAGCGGCGAATTTTGACTTCTGCGCGTGCGTACTCCACGTTACTAGGCATTCTACGCTTACAAGGCTAGCGCAAAAATTCGGCGCTTGCACGTAAGCGGGGAATCGTGTTCGTAAGCGCAGAATTCAGCGGGAAGCAGAGCCATGAAATTGGGCCCAGTTTGCTCGTGATGTCACCGGTCACGATCAGGTTGGCGTACGGTGGTGTCTTGCCTCGCCTTTCACCTGTGGGACCCCGGTTCGAATCCCACAGGGGGCACTGACTGCGTGGGGTTTCTCTTGAATAAATCTCTTTGATTTTTCTCCCACATCTAAACCTGACATTTCTCAATCATCTTCTCTTCTATTTGGCTCTAATTAGAGCGTTGAGAATGTTTATCTAGTTCCAGAGAGGTCCACCTTTTCACTGGTCCATATTTCAAATGAGGTGATGGGAAAGCTTTTCAAACTGAACTAGCCAGCCGGACCACTTGGAGTGAATTTTACTGGTCCTCATGTGTTTTAACTGGCATTTTGGACAGTGGACCACTGCTTATAAGGGAGAACGCTGGTGAAGAGAAAGTTTTTATTTTGTTCGAAAGATTTATTTGACACTTATTTGATTGTGCTCATTTGACCTCGAGTGGGGGTGCTGTTTGGGGTGTGGCGTCAAGCAAAGGCTCCACGCCCTTTCTATCTGAATCGTTTAAAAGCACATGTAGAATGGAAAAATCTCATGCAAACGTCTCGTGCTCATTCAACAATCGCTCAAAAAAAAACTGACGTTTCCCATCCATTATTTCCCATCAATGTATCTTCATCAATTCTTGGACGCCTTTTTTTATACACCTCCTCCGCGGGAATGACATTTTCAAATATCAATTAAAGAATTTCCTATAATTTGATTGGAATAAATCGATCACCACTTAGCCATTTCCGTTGCAGGTTGTCAAAAAGAAATGAATGCTTGGTTGAACGTGCCTCTAGTGATGTAAAAACAGACCCTACCCCATCATACCTTAACCCCCCCCCTCCCAATCAATCGCCCCTCTCAACCCTAGAAGACACACACTCGCTCTCTCTCTCTTACTTAGCAACACCCAGCCCCAGCTTACCAGCTAAAGTGGATACATGAGGGGGTGTTAGCATTGGATGGTAACCAAGCCTATATCAGTATGGACTTCAAAAGGGGGGTAACCCTGTTTCAGCCCCAGGAGTAGTTGGCAACGGCCCCTGGAGAAAATAGTTGATTGTAGCCCACGACTTGAAGTGGCCTTCAGGCCGTGTATGCCTGGCGACTTGCAAAAAAATTAACAAAAATAAATATAAAAAAACAACGGAATGATTCTGAGCGTTTATTTTATTTTATTTTTTATTCAGCTAAGAAAATCGGTTTCCGTGGAGCGCAGGTCAGTGCGCTGAAGCGAACCCGCACGCAGGCCCGCCACTCCAGTCACCATTCGCCAACTTTAATTCGTAATTATGGAAATAATTTGCGGCTTTTTCGCATTGTCCATCCGTGTTTAATCCGATTAGAACCCCTTTTTGCCACTTAAGAGCCAGTAATGGAGGCGGCTTCAACGCAACTGGGGCGTGAACCAACCCATGATTGACAGCTTTTAATGGAAAATCAATTAATTTCTCTGCAGGGAGACTGGGCAAGTTTTGTGCACCGTAGTCCGACATTTTTTGCAACTGTGGTTCCCTGTTCGTTTGACAGTTACCAAATCGAGTGCTTTAAAGGCACTGGACACTATTGGTTATTACTAAAGACCATTCTTACCATAACACTTATTTGGTAACGAGCAATGGAGAGCTGTTGATAGTATACAACATTGTGAGAAACGGCTCCCTCTGAAGTAACATAGTCTTTTATAAAGAGGTTATTTCTCACTCAAATATTGAAAGACTTCAGACCTGAAGCCTTTTATTAATATGCATCTGAAAACACACAAATTTTTTGCAATAATGGTTTTTTTTTCTTTTTTCATTATCCTCTTGCAACTTCGATGACCAATAAATGAGCCCAAATGTTCACATTGTTTGTTATTTTATGAAGGCCTATATGTTGAGACTCACAGAGTGAGAGTACTCGTCTTTTACAAGGCATTATTAAACGTGTCCAGTGCCTTTAACACGAGAAATTACAAACTTTCAAAGATAGAAACGTGATCGATGTGGAATGTGGGAAGCCGATATTTTATATATCAGTCTCGAACGTGGAGAAATATAAGTCGGTAAAAATAGGTTTACGTGACGACAGGGGTTTTCGTCATCCCCGGTGTCGTGGGGATGTAAAGAGCACGAAGAAACCTCGTTGGTGTCCCAGATTGAAAATAAATATTTACTGACGAGTAGGAGTTTTCTCATAATAGATGTTATTATCACAGGCATATTACTCGGGTGGGATTCGAACCCACGACTCTTGCAATTCTAGAGCAGTGTCTTACCAACTAGACTACCGAGGTTGCCCGGTAGCTAGAGGCAGTTCGAATCCTATGTTTTGTCAGCGGGTACCGCAACGATATACAATTGTTAGATTTGTATCTGGGATTAAAAATATTAATTGTGGTTTTACCCATATACCGATGTGAGTGAGCACTGTTCACCCAAAACTTCAGGTTCCTTACCATAAGGTAGAAGTACAGTTATGAGGAAAAACTAATTATCGGAACTTAATAATTATCGCAGACAAGAAGCCTAAGCTTGTACACGGTCTGGCCTCTTTAAAAGAATACATGAAGTTACAATCATGAGTTTTCAAAATATATAAATAAGGAATAGTTATTACCTAAGTCATGTGAAAACAATTTCACGGGCATATTACTCAGGAGTTTCCTCCTTGACTTGCTTCAATCTTTGTATCTTTCCCAAGGATAAATGACTTTGTCAAAGACATCTATCTCATCGATCATAAAAAAACAGAACAAAATTTGCGTAATTAAAGCAAATTGCAGGAAATTGTCTTCCCGTCTATAATTATCTCTCCTTATTTGCATATTGGGGCTCAGGTGGTGAATGACTCCCCATCAATCATGTAAATAGATATGCAAATGACCTCTCAGATTAATGACCAATTAGAATCCTCGTTATATAAGCGTTAAAAACCATCTCATCACTCAACAAGCGAGCGGGCGTCTCACTTATTGCCTTCAAGCATCCGTCCTGCCTACTAAATAAAAGTTAATACTATAAAAAAAAATACTATAGCTTGGACAACATACCAATTTGAAGTTCATTATCTAGTATTCAATGAACCGTACTCGACGATGGGACGGCAAATGAGCTGGATTTAGTGCTAGCTATGGCCTCTGATGGCGCCCGTTAGTCTGGTAGTCGGGACTCTGGACTCGGAGAGTAACGCATCAGTGCGGACTATATCACACATAATGACGGGTGGTTATGGTTAGGGCCTAGGCTGACACTTTCACTGTGAGGTCGGACTTAATCTCTTGACAGTTTTATGATTTACATCTAACAAATGCTCTCATCAATATTATATTATATTTATACTCAAACACACTCATATATGTCACGTGATACCCCTCAACGATGTATTAAAGGTTGAATATGTTTTGATCATATTATGCAAGGTTTTTAGCAACTTATTTCCAGTTTAAAACAAACCCTGAATAATTCCGGAGGAAAGGTGTCATGAAAAAGCCGTTGAATTGATTGCGAACATAGTCTACTTGACCTTTGACACCTTTCAGCGCCCTGACCCCGGACATCCGTTTCAGTTGAAGGGAGAGTGATGATCACCGCCGGTATCGGTTTTCACGTATTTGAAGTAGTCTGTGTACAATACGTTCTCGTTGAGTCAATAAAACCATAAAACCATAGGGCCTACCATTCTCAACACTACCCGCTATAGTTGAGTGATATTGAGCAACAACGTCTTGCACCACGACTGGTTTTGAGGTAGTAGTCCTACTAAATTTTATATATAAAGCATGTAGTTTTGTGTTTATTGAAGGTGTCATTGCTTGCCTTTTACCATATCAACAAGTTGCAATTTAACCAGTCCTTTGACCGTTGAACCACGTCTCGTTATAACTTAATCACGTGATCTCGACCTTCTGTCCCTGTAAAGATTCAGAGTTGCCATACCACGTGTGGCATCACGTGTTCCTGGCTTTGGTTTCGCCTTGTTCCCCTTCTCAAGCGGGGTTCTTCTTTTGAGTGACACAGAATTAAGAGAAGTAGCAGACATTGAACCAAGAAGTTCCGTGTCATGAGTACTTTTGGAAAAAGGCGAAGTAGCTAATCTTGAAGGTTTCCTTTTTCCATCTGACATCAAGAAGAAGCCTTTGTCTGTCCACCCTCATTTATCATACATCCCCTCCACCCCTGTCAAGATGTCTCCAGAAAGTTTAACCTCGCCCAAGCGTCTTTCCTCTGACACCCTTTTCCCTGTAATCTTGGCACCGTGTCTCACTTTTTGTGTTATAGTTATCTCATATCCGTCTTCCATATTCATTTCACCTTCTCTCTCTCTTCAATTGCACACCTTTTCATCAATCCCCAACAGACATGCAATCATCAAAACATGATTTTTGATACTCGATGTTTTTTCCTCCTGCACCTTGCGTGTTGAGCGTAGGTTTTTGCCCTTCATATCAGCCTCTGATAGTACGCCAGTGATCTAGACCGGATCCCACCCCTCCCGCAAAACTGTCGATACATAAGATTGTAAAACAACACCAATTGGTAGCATATAAAGGGAATTCCTTATTTGTAAACATGTTACAACTGAAAGTGCATAAAGCTTGGTTTTTTTTTTTAAATCAAGCATAAAGGAATTCAATTATTTTGTAATCATGTAATACAACTTAAAGTGTATTTTAAAGAGAACTTCTTTACTTCTTCTCCAACATGTGTGAAACAACTTGAGAAAGCACCCATTGAAGCGAGTTAAGATGGAGCATCTCATGTTATCAGTCCAGCCTTACTGTCTGTTCCCTCCTCCCTCCCTCCCTGCCTCCGTGTCTACTCTTATAGTCTTAGTAATCATGGAAACAGGGTCGAAGAGAGTACTTCGCTCTCCTTAGCTTCACGAGCAATTGAGCACAGTACTCGAGTAGTGGTTGCCGTCCGGTGGTGGCTCGGTCAGGCATCGACATGGAGACTCTGAGGGTCACTGAGCCGGACTTGATAATAATTTTATCCATCAGTTTTTAGACATCATCAAGTCAGATGAATACTTAGGGGTTGCGTTTTAATGGCACATCCCGCATCACTAATCATTGGGATTTAAGTATTAGTAAGGTTTGTGATGACACAATGTACAAAATCTCTTTAGTGAGTAGGAGTCGGTTTTCCTGCTCGACGTTTCGGTCAGTGAGCTCTGACCGTCTTTATTAAAGGGATTGATATCTTCTTGACAAGTTCGACAACAGGGAGGGGACCTCGTTTAAGCCGTAGCCGTAGCTATGTATCCGTAGCCAATTCGGACGCGGCCACTGTTGTCGTGTTCCCTGAGATGAAAAGGCAATTAACAATAAGTAATTTGATCACATCGTAAAAGGTCCATGGCTGTTTTAAAATCCGGTTTCACACAATTCAAATCTCTTCTCAAAACTTATGTCCAGGTTTTCAATGACTTATTTCTTGTGTCGGTTTTTCTTTGTCTTGTTTTTAGTTTTACTGCGCCTTGAACACCCAGCAGGGTGGATATGAGCGCATTACAAGTCTTATTATTATTACTTTTTTATTATTATTCCAGATTTTGACTGTAAATAATTATATGATTCTATACTTTGTTGTAATTTTATTCTTCTACTCTGAACTGGTATGTAACCATTTCTAATTCCTGTAAAGTGTAAACGTGGTTTTATCAGCTACTCCTTTGTGGCTGCCTATTTCATGAATAAACCAGAATAGAAATAATACCAGCAAGATGGCGGCACAATAATCCTTCATGATTTCTACTTTTCACAAGATTTTTGATATCGTGTCATCGGGTTGTTTGAATTCCCCGTGTGAGTAATGTGTACTCGCCGATATCTCCTGCGATGTGATTATCAAGTCACTTTAAAGTCTCCCCCATACAGTTAATTGACAGGTAAATACCATAATCAGACAAGATCATTGACGCTCGTAGCTCGAAACAAGTAGGCAAACCAGACAGCGGACTGACATAAATGTAGTTATAGATGAAGGAGTACACAGCACCAATGTGAGTGAACTATCTCCTAGAACGGATAGAGTGACAGTCATTATCATTATAAACGTCACTCATGTCCGAGCATCTACCCAATAGACAGCGTGTTTACTGGAGACAAACTGACGTTAATTCCCGCTAATGCATGTAGTCTGACAATTAACGGGCTTTTAGCAACCTCGTGAATGTCATTGAAGGGCAGTCTGTATTGCTTGAGACACGGCTGAACTTTTCCTCGTTTTTTTGATAATCTCAAATAAACTTTGTGTTTCTTTGACCTATTATTTAAAGGGTTTGTGTACTTTGTGTACGGCACAAAACAAAAACTTTCACAGATTTACATTAAACTTACACGGTTTGTAGATGAGCTTCCCTTCAAAAGTAACTTGCTGAGGTGCTGAAGTTTTTTGAGAAATGAGGAAACCAATTTCACGAAAATAATTTTCTGTTCAGTGAGACGAAAATTTTTTCAGCGACTCTCTTAAAAAAAAAAACCGCTTTGTGAATTTCACCTTTTCCCAAAAAACATGACGACTAAGGAAGCTGAAACTTATACAGACAAATTGTGTAAATATACATCTATCTTCATTTACAGTGACTAGGAATTCCTGTCATGGCCAAAAACCTGATATACAAAAGGTATTTACAGGCAGTGGACATAAAAAATTACTCAAAATAATTATTAGCATAAAAACTTACTTGGTAACGAGTAATGGGGAGCTGTTGGTAGTATAAAACATTGTGAGAAACGGCTCCCTCTAAAGTGACGTAGTTTTCGAGAAAGAAGTTAGTTTCCACGAATTTGATTTCGAGACCTCAGATTTAGAATTTGAGGTCTCGAAATCAAGCATCTGAAAGCACACACTTTCGTATGACAAGGGTGTTTTTTCTTTCATTATTATCTCGCAACTACGACGATCAATTGAGCTCAAATTTTCAAAGGTTTTTATTTAATGCAAATGTTGAGATACACAAAGTGAGAAGACTGGTCTTTGACAATTTATCAATAGTGTCCACTGTCTTCAAATCCCATGTTCAACTCACAAATCCCCCCCCCCCCTCTGTGAAGTATTTTTTCCACATTTAAAGGGAAGGTACACGTTTGGTAATTGTCAAAGATCAGTCTTCTCACTTGATGTATCCCATCATAACCATAGAATAAACAAACCTGTGAAAACTTGGGCTAAATTGGTCATCGAAGTTGCGAGAAAATGATGAAAGAAAATACACCCTTGTTGGACGAATTTGTGTGCTTTCAGAACAGAATAAAATACTTCCTAGATGTCTTTTATTATTTTAGTGAGAAGTTAACTCTTTCTCAAAAACTACGTTACTTCAGAGGGAGCCGTTTCTCACAATGTTTGATACTATCAACAGCTCTTCAATGCTCGTTACCAAGTCAGTTTTTAAGTTGACATATTTGTTTTTGAGTAATTACCAAACGTGTACCTTCTCTTTAACAGAATACAGTGTTCCAATTCCTTGTCACCCTCACCCGTGCTAAACGTCAGACACCTCTTTCGCCCCCACCTCATTTTCATTTGGGGAATGACTCTACTCACTCATCCCACTTCCAAATTTATTTTCTTCTTCTTCTAATGTTCTGCATCATCATCATCATCATCTACGTCTTTCCCTTCTTCTCCGTGAGACCCCGCCATGGTCTTTCGACATCTCAACATTACCGCGCGGCGCGGGCTATTTGAGCCCCGTACGGACGTGCCCCTTAGCACCCCCCGGCCATCATCCCTCCAAAGCCGCCGACACGAATGAGCTATCGGCTGTTAACGTTATCCTGTCAGCGCCATCTATCTTTCTCAACCTCCACTAAATGCTTTGTCGCCTTTCACCAAAAAAAAAAAAAACCCACCGAGAATGTTGTTTACCCAAACACGTTATCGTCTCGGAAATCGAGAGGTATCCGGGATCGAGAGGGGAAAAACTCTGCCGTTGGATATCCGCAGATCCCTGGCCTGTTACACACCGCCCGTCTTGCCTCGCATCAACTGCTCCCTTTAACAATCGAAGAGTGATGTTTGCTATTCAAACCAACCGTGAAAAGCGCACTTTGATTTTCTCCCCATTTTGTTTTTTCTCTCCTCTCTGCATACACCCTCAGTTACAGCGGCCCGTGTTTCTAGCCAAGGGACTCATAGTGACTGTGTACACTTCGTGCACCAATCACAGAGTAGCAACCAAAATGCGGCCCGTCTGTCCTAGCCGCAGAATGAACGAGGTAATTGAGCTAAAATAATATTGGGAAAGTCACTCACCGACTGAATCCTGCTGCCTGTTTTAATTGTAAGGCTTCGGCATTGCAGTTAATGCATTTTTGTAGATTCAGTTTGAACAGTTAATTAAATAATCCAAGGATATGGACGTTTGTTGTGGTGGCCATTATGTTATAAAACAAACAAAAAACATAGTCATAAATTTCTTCTTCATCGTTCCTGTCTTTGTTCAACTTGTCTGTCCGTACTCTCTTGTTTCTACTTAATATGTAATGTGTGTCTGTACATCAAACCTTGGCTTCTAGATGATGCTTCCATACTTTACCAATTATGTTCTTAGCCTTGTACAAGAGCTTTGTTTATTGGCATTTATACAAATTACCGTTTTGGCTATGTACCGTTCTCATGGTGTATGGAAATAAATGTGAGCTTATTTAAATTTGACAAACCGAGAAGCTCTCGTTTGTCAACACAAAAAAGTCACCATCAGTGAGATTCTGAATCATGTTCCCTTTTGTTCCATTAACCCACTTCATTTAAAATGCACTGGACACTATTGGTAATTGTCAAAGACCAGTATTCTCACTTGGTGTATCCCAACATATTCATAAAAATCACAAAACCTGTGAAAATTTGGGCTCAATTGGTCATCGAATTTGCAAGAGAATAAGGAAAGAAAAAACACCCGTGTTGAATTACTTTGTCTGTTTGTGTGCTTTCAGATACATAATAAAAAGGCAATTCAGCTACGTGTTTTATTATTTGAGTGAGTAACCACTTCTTTCTCGAAAACTACGTTACTTCGTTCAGAGGGATCCGTTTCTCACAATGTTTTATACTATCATTAGCTCTCCATTTCTTCGTTACTAAATAAGTTTTTGCGCTAACAATTCTTTTGAGTAATTACCAACAGTGTGTATAGGACTTTTTAAGCTTATGTCTAGCTCAGTTTCGGGGAGTTTCTGTTCAGATCTAAAAACACCCTCATTTCGGAGAAACACAGAGTATCTGTTTCAGTAGGTTTTCATAACAACCTCCTTTCAGGCAAAATGCCTGATAGTTTAAGCTACCTGCTGAAGTAGACTTGACTCAAGTTCTAATCCCGTGCGTCATCGCCAGCAAACTATCGTTTTGCGATGCTCTGCATTCCCCAACCTGTTCCGATATTCTCGGAACCACGCTACATTTTAACTGCGGTCATGCTTAGGGATCTCTTGCACGAGAACGGGACTTGAATCAAGTCTACCTGCTAAGGCGCTCACCTATCCCGATTGCAGATAAAAAACACAAAATTAACGACTTCCCCACCTGACACTTTGACGACCAAACCCCTACCGTTTATTGTCTTTCTAATATTTCTCCCATAATTAAAATTCCCTGAGTCATCGTGTGTACAGAAGACTGAACATAAAACACTTCATCCTCTCGACAGCTTCTTGGCGGGTTAATTCCCCCCTCCCAATTTTCCCGCCATATTTCTCGCGCCAATTACCCGTTTTGGCGGATTCTGCCTATCAGGTATCATGACGAGTAAAACCAGGAGCGTACACTGTTTCTATCCGAGGTTCATCCTTCATGACTTATGGTTGACATTAGAGAAACTAATGCCCCACAACACGCGTGCTCATCGAGAAGGATTGGAAAAAATAGACTTGAACATGTCCTCCTTGTGAAATAAGTCACTATGGAGAAATGATAAGACCGACCCTTTCCTCCAGGTGCGCTATAATAAGGTTGTACCAAGAGCTGCGGTGTTGAGGGAGGTGAGACTAACTTGCTATAAGACAAATCCAGGCGCGCACCGGGCGCGCAGGTGTTGAGCACCGCGCGCCACTGCTGCGGTGTATTGTGCTTAGTTTTGTGCACAAAGACATGAGGAAATCATGTTCCTTTTCACTCTTTGTGGAAATTAAATGTTTTTCTCAACGACTTACACAATTTCCTTGCCAGGACATCATGATATACTAATGAAGATCACTGACCACAAATATTGTCAACTAAATAGAATCAGAATCTTGATTTCATGAAAATCATGAAACCGGTGATTGTCTTATGTGAGTTAAGGGAAAAAGACACGTTAACTGCATAAAAGTCGCTATAATGCGTTTTACATTTTGTCAGAATTTCAGTATTTTACCTTATGCTCAATAAAATAAAAAAAATGATCAAGAATGTAGTACATCAGTATATCATGTAGCATTGTCAGGGAAAATGCATAGATTGTCGAGGAAGACATTCAATTTCCATAAAAAGTGAAAAGGAAAACGGTTTTAGCATGTCTTTGTGCACAAAATTAGACACAAAGACACCGCAGCAGTGGCGCGTTGCACACATGCGGCGCCCAGCCCTTTCGCGACTGGATTGGTCTATAGAAGCCATTTGCGGTCCCCACAATGCATATGCACACACAGGGTGCCAGACTAGTCTGCATATTGGGTTGTACACGGTGAAGTTTTCCAAGTTCTTTTAAGTTCACAACCAATCCTAGTACACATAACATATGGCTTAAAATGTTCCATTCGAAGGACACCGCAATAATGATCAAGTGTCTTGCTTAAGGGTCTATGTATACTTTTTGTAGAACGAAAAACACAATGCTACAGATGTACACTAAACTTACTGTTTGAAGATAATGATAGTAGAGAGCTTCCCTGAAAATTGGTTACTGAGTAGCTGAAGTTTTTGAGAAATGAGTAAAACAATGGCATGAAAATAATTTTCGTCTCACTGATATTGAGACGAAAATTATTTTAGCTTTTAAAAACGTGTTTTCATGACATTGTTTTACTTATTTCTACAGCACCTCAGCAACTAATAACTTAAGGGAAGCTTTGTATTATCATTATCTTCAAACTGTGTATAAGTTTAGTGTAAATCTGTGGACATTTTGTTTTGTGTTAGAAAAAGTACCCAAATTCTTTAACGCCACACACATCAAGCGCCACGACCGGGACTCGAACCTTCACACTTAACAAAAACACAATAACTTAAACCCGGTGTTCTTAAACACACCACACGAGTTTAAAACAACACAGATGTAAATGGAAGCTCTATCCCTATGCAGAATTATTTGTCATTACAAAATACAAGTTAATGTTTCGACCTTACCTATTAAAGGGAAAGAGTAAATAACGTTTAAAATACATAAACAATATTTTTATTGCTTCGATCTTAGACCTAAAATAAATCATATACTGACAAAATGTTGTGCTTAAGTCGCTGATCGGTTGCGCGTGAAAGCAATTTAGAGACTCAACTAAGTGATGGTAGAATATAAATATGCTCTTATCTTTTAGTTGCACCAATTCTTTGGAACAAAGCTGAAAGCCGTTTATGTTTAAAGACAAAGTTGTCTTTGTTTAAAGGCAGTGGACACTATTGGCATGTGTCGAAGACTACCTTTCACAGTTGATGTGGCTCAGCATATGCATAAAATAACAAACTTGTGAAAATTTGAGCTCAATCGGTCATCAAAGTTGCGAGATAATAATGAAAGAAGAAAACACCCTTGTAACACGAAGTTGTGTGCGTTCAGATGCTTGACTTCGAGACCTCAAGTTCTAAATCTGAGGTCTCGAAATCAAATTCGTGGAAAAATATGCTTCTTTCTCAAAAACTATAGCACTTCAGGGGGAGCCGTTTCTCACTATGTGTTTTATACTATCACCATCTTTCCATTACTCGTCACCAAGAAAGGTTTCATGCTAATAATTATTTTGAGTAATTACCAATACAGCCTTTAGGTGTTTATGTGTTTAAGGACGTTACTTCCGGTGGTGAGAAAGTTTGACACAAGGTTGTGGGCTCATTTATGCTTATAATTATTTTGAGTAATTACCAATAGTGTCCACTCCCTTTAAGAGCAGTGTCTTACCAACTAGACTACCGAGTTTGCCCGCGGTAGCTAGAGGCAGTTCGAATCCTATGTTTTGGCAGCGGGTACCGCAACGATATAATATATGTTAAATTTGCATCGAGGATAAAGAATATTAATTTTGGTTTTTAACCCATACACCGATGTGTGTTAGCACTGTATACTCAGTACTTTCCCAAGTCCTGAGAAAAAATATCACATGCATGTTACTGGGGTGGGATTCGAACCCACGACCCTTGCGATTCTATTGTTATTGGAATGTCAACTACCGTGTGAATGACCACAAACGACTTCCTTCCCTTTCCATAGGGAGAGCCAAAACTCCCAATGTAACTTCATGCTCGAGAGCACACTTCAATCATTTAATTGTTGTACTACATAAACACGGAGACAAAAAAAGACCACAACTCTTCTCCGGCTTGCTATACAGAAGACAAGTCTAAACTCCATTTAACTGGTATTCTTACTAGTTATTCTATTTAGGGTTAGCTTTTAGTACATAGTTGTCCAAAGACTGGATGCAAACTGAACTGTAAGTACACCACTCCTGGACAGCAACTTTCTACCTAGAGGACATTATATTCATTTACCTAGTCTTACTCTGTTCTTTGATATTATTAATAATTTGACGGGAGTAAAACGGGCCAGCGATATGTAAGCGTCACGGAAAGGCCAGCAACCACCAACAATGACACAGAAGAAATGGTAAGAACAAACTATTTAGTTTCATTCCCCCCTATAATTTAACGAAACTCATTTCTGTGCGTGTATTTAGTTTACCAAACCTAACTAAGCTCAGGTGCAGTAAGCAGATGAGTGTGGGTTCGATACCCGGTCGTGACACTTCAACTTGTGCCCTTCAGCAATGCACTTAAAGGCAGTGGACACTATTGGTAATTACTCAAAATAATTATCGGGAAAAAAACCTCTCTTGGTAACAAATGGAGAGGGGTTGGTAGTAGGCCTAATTATAAAACATTGTGAGAAATGGCTCCCGCTGAAGTGACGTAGTTTTCGAGAAAGAAGTAATTTTCCACGAAATTGATTTCGAGACCTCAGATTTAGAATTTGAGGTCTCGAAATCAAGCATCGAAAGCACACAACTTCGTCTGACCATGGTGCGACAAGGGTGTTTTTTCTTTCATTAATATCTCGGAACTTCGACGACCGATTGAGCTCAAATTTTTACAGGTTTTTTAGTTTATGCATATAGGCCTATGTTGAGATACACCAACTGTCAAGACTAGTCTTTGACAATTACCAATAGTGTCCAGTGTCTTTAAATAACCATAATTAATTTGTAAAAAGTTGGGGAGGTAGTACATTCTGCTTTACCAGTCGGGCTCCTATGTGGATGATATCCATGCCATATACATCCTTGCGGATTATAAAGGGGGTAACCCTGTTTCAGCCCTAGAAGTAGCTAGCAACGTGCCCCTGTTGATACGTTGAGCCCAAATCAGTTAAGTGTAGCCCTCACCTTGAGTGCCCATCCGGCCCCCTGTGATGGTAGGGCATCTCATTTAAAAATACTTTTAAAAACATTCGGGCTCCTTTTTTCTTCTTCCAGTTAACCTTTAATGTTCTTCAACTCGTATCAATATCCGTTTACGAATGACTCGTACTTGTTGTTATTCAAAACCAACCTCACAACCCCACCCACACACATTAACTTCCCTCCAGAATTTGCTCATAAAACTGCTTTTTCCCCAAAAGGTCCTCATTAACTAAATCTGTTTACAAAAAGCTAAGCAGCCATTATAATGAACTATAACTGCAGTGTATTTTTAACTCATGGGCAGGTGTACGAACCACCCTCAGGTCGGTGTACTTAAGTCTTTCCGTACCTGCCGTTAATTCTAAACTATTGTTTTTTCGACCGGTTGTTGCAACTTGAGTATATTAATGGCGATGCACGCCACACAATGATGGATGAGCATCTTAACGTCAGATCGGTTCGGAAACCAGACTACCATTAGCGCGTATCCTGTATTTTTATACATCTAAATCCCCATGTGCAGCGGTACAACACCGAGTCGGGCACTAGACCGCCATCAGCATATACTTACAAGGGGCTACTACTAGCGTTTGATTGTATTAAGATTAATCGCTCACTTTAGCGTTCGCCTTGACTTTCCTCTCTATCGCTCACGGAATGAAACATTAAAGGAGCATTTCAGTTTTTTGTTGTTGAACAAAACAGTCGCTGGCATGCAGTGTAAGTACTTCATGTAGTCCACCATACACATAAACTGACAAACCTGAAGAAGTTTGATATCGATCGACCATCTGGGTCACGGGAAAGTAGTGGCAAACCGATTACACATTTTGCATCACATTAATTTAAAACAAAATTACAAAACGCTCACTGAGTGACAAACTCCAAACGGGAAATAAGTTTTATTTATTTCTCATCAAATTATGAAATTTTAGAGAGAAATATTTGCAGGGATGTTTTGTATCTATCTTCATCATTATACCATGTTAAAGTTTTATGTAAATCTGTGATCTTAGACGAGTTGTTTTCTATCAATTATGTAGTGTTCCGATAAAGGTACAATTGAGTAATGTAACGAAAAACTTGTATTCTCTTTACTCTGAAATAATACAATGGGCAAGTATCAAATCACTTTAACAAATCCACACATATATACTCATAAAGGTTTATCTGTAATTATTATAAGCGTAAAGGAAAAAACGGAAATCATTAAGAGAGAGAAATGCGAGACACGAACTTAACATACTCTGAACCACTTTACTAGCAAAGTATACATTTGGTTTTCAGAAACGTTCTGTTACATGAATGCAGATGTCTACAATAAAACTTACATGTGAAAAAATCGTTTTAAAGACCCTGGACACTATTGGTAATTGTCAAAGACCAGTCTCCTCACTTGGTGTATCTCAACATCTACATAAAATAACAAACCTATGAAAATTTGAGCTCGATTGGTCTTCGGAGTTGCGAGATAACTATGAAAGAAAAAACACCCTTGTCATCCGAAGTTGTGTGCTTTCAGATGCTTGATTTCGAGACCTAAAATTCTAAATCTGAGGTATCGAAATCAAATTCGTGGAAAACAACTTCTTTCTTGAAAACTACGTCACTTCAGAGGGAGCCGTTTCTGACAATGATGTATACTATCAACCTCTCCCCATTGCTCGTTACCAAGTAAGGTTTTATGATGACAATTATTTTGAGTAATTACAATAGTGTTCATTGCCTTAAAGGAACACGTTGCCTTGGATCGGACGAGTTGGTCTATAAAAAAGCGTTTGTAACCGTTTGTTATAAAATGCATATGGTTAGAAAGATAATTTAAAAGTAGAATACAATGATCCACACAAGTTTGCCTCGAAATTGCGTGGTTTTCCTTTTACCTCGTCGAATAACACGGTCGGCCATTTATGGGAGTCAAAAATTTGACTCCCATAAATGGCCGACCGTGTTAGTCGACGAGGTAAAAGGAAAACCACGCGATTTCGAGGCATGTTCGTGTGGATCATTGTATTCTACTTTTACAGCATCTTTCTACCCATATGCATATTATAACAAACGCTTTTCAAAGACCAACTCGACCGATCCAAGGCAACGTGTTCCTTTAACTTGTGGAGTAATTACACAAAGTACACACTGCCAATAATGCGACTCGTTTAAACAAAATTGGGCGGTTTTTAAATTATACCCTTTCTCCATGCGTGCTTGTTCAAAAAGTAAGGGCAGCAGATGCTTATGGTTTTGTGTGAGACCGGCCTTCCTATTCACTAGTAAAGTCACCTGTTCATCTGAAAAGAAAAGGGGCTGGAAATAATGAATCCCTCCTTTTTAACAAGTTTGGCTTTTAGTGCAATTATTTATAAGCCTTTTATTGTGTTGTTTTGCTCTTTTTTAAACTAATACTGTATTTTTTACTTGTAAAAGAGGTTATTTCAGGCAATGGCTGCCAAACATGTATTTGTTTTCAATAGCAAACCAGAATGACAATAATATTTGTGTAGTGGTAACCGTTTTTTCTGCGCTCTATTCTACTCTCTCCACCTCTCCATCACCGCCATCATATCTATCTCGCAAATCGACATCCACTAAATAAACTGCTTCTCACCTTCAGGAAACT
Organism: Asterias amurensis; assembly: GCF_032118995.1. Taxonomy (NCBI): domain Eukaryota; kingdom Metazoa; phylum Echinodermata; class Asteroidea; order Forcipulatida; family Asteriidae; genus Asterias; species Asterias amurensis. The sequence goes on along the minus strand of NC_092668.1, from coordinate 6,127,687 downwards.
TCTGTATCAAATCTGACAGTGCCATTTTGAGCACATTACACATAAAAGAGAAAACTAAATCATAACTTAGTCCTTTTTTTTTTGTTCTCAAGGATATTTACCTTTCGGGAAAAATTGGAGGCGAGTGTTCAGATACACGTAAACCGAATTACTGCGCAGGATGAACATTATTGTATAGCAGTGTCAGAGATGTTTATTGCGGAGAAAATGAAATGTTTACACTATCGAAACCCGTGCTGGGTAAACGTTTGTGACCACTGTTTTTTATCTGATGTCTAAACCAATCAATGGAATATCTATCAACTCAAGGAGAACCATAACTTATAGCTCAGGCCTGTATGCCTCGTTTTTGAAAGGGAAATGGCCTTTTTCTCCTATGAAAAGGGCACCAAAATTTTTCAAAATCATATACTGGCTTGCTCCCTAGAATCTCCTTAATTTATTATTGATTATCATTGGACTTGGACGTTGCTACATACATTGTTCTCCTATCAAAACACATTGATCTAACTAATTTGTATTCCCAATCAAGTGAACAATGATTTATTTCACAAAGAGCTAAGACAATTGTCTTATCTCGAGTTAGGACGAGTCTCGTTCTAACTTGGGACTAGCCGTAAGTTTTAAATTACTCCTAGGACTAGTCTTAAGTTAGGACTATCTTTGTGAAATCGACCCCTGGTCTCTGATATCTTGTATTTAGAGCAAATAAACTCTACAATCATAGTCTTTATTCACTGGTTTCGAAAAGCACAATTTGAATAATAAAGGAACATACGTAAATGGTTTTGCTAACAAAACAGTTGCTGGCAGTGTAAGCACTGTATGTAATTCACCATATACATTAACTGACAAACCATTCGAAGTTTGAGATCGATCGGCCATCTAGATCACGAGAGAATAGTGGAAAAACCGGTTACAAATTTTGCATTGCATCGATGCCAAAATAAAAATGAATACAACGATCACTGAGCGATAAACTCCAAACGCGAAATTAGATTATTTATTTCTCATCAAATATGATGTTTCAGACAGAAATATTTCAAGGGATGCTTTCTACTATCATCATCATAAATCTGTGATCATCTTACCAATTCTGTAACGTTCATTTAATGGTTGATTATTTCATGATGCGCTCCAACTGCTTCTTGTGTGTATATATTTTCGATAACACTTGCGAACAGCTAGTTCTTGGCACGCTTTAAAACACTCTTGTTTTAAGTTGTACTCCAAACCAAGTGAACTGGGCCCAATTTCTGCTTAACAGTAAGCACATTTTCGAGCTCACTGTAGCAGAAAAATTTGCTAATGTGCCAGCGTATTTCACAATTATTTTTGTTCACAGAAAAGTTTGCATTGTGACGTCATTTATTTTCGTGCGGTAAGCACCGGAAGGTATATCATGCCTTTTCGCGCGCTTATGGAACTTCACACAGTAAGCACAACATTGGCCGCTAAGCAGCACTTTGAAATTGGGCCAATGTCTGTAATACATATTTTTTGAGCAAAGAATATCATTTAAATACAATCAATATACACAATCATATTTAATCATCCATTCGTATCGAAACGAAATAAATATAAAATGGTTGATTATTTTATGATTCGCTCCAACTATTTCGTCCATGTATATTTATTTTCGATTACACTTGCGTGTACGACTAGTTCTTGGCGCGCTTTTAAACCCGCTCTTTTTTATTTTAATGTTCTCGATAGCAAGCCGTGGTGGCGGGAATGAAGGATAGGTTTTGGCGGGAGATTGGATGGGATGGCGGCGCCATGGTTATCGTGCGAGACGCGTGATGGACGAACTTAATGGCGCGAGCTATGATGGATGGTTGCTCGTAAGGCCACAACAGCCCCATGCTTAATATTCCCCCTCCTCCTTAAAGGCACTGGACATCACTGTTTGGTAACTATTGCCAAAGACCAGTTTTCTCAATTGTGTGTATCCCAATATTACGAAGCATAAAATAACAAAACCTGTGAAATTTCGGGCTCCATTGTTCATCGATTTTGCAAGAGAATATTGAAAGAAAAAACACCCTGGGTGGTGCTTTCAGATACATAATTAAAGGCTTAAGGCCTACCTGTAGCCTTTTATTATTTGAGTGTGAAATTAGCTCTTTCTCATGAACTGCGTCACCATAGAGGAAGCCGTTTCTCACAACATTTCTCCATTGCTTTTTACCAAGTAAGTTGTTAAGCTAACAACTATGTTGAGTAATTACCCATAGTGTCCATCAGTGCCTTTAAAGGAGAGATGTCGAACACCCCTCCTTGCATCCTGTTCTCATCTCCTGTGACGATGAGATCCTCTGGCAAGGAGTTTCTGAGATGGAGCAGGCTTGTCAAGTTAAGATAACACGTGCTTAATTACCAATATAAATAGTAATGAGGAATAAATAATGTATAAGAGTTGTGTATACACTGACAACATGGTGACACTGCACATGTAATGTTTCAGATGTTATTGGGCCAATCAGATCGGGCTGAGGGTGGAGAAATTGTAGTTTGTATTGTTCATTGTCTTGAAATCAGTATTGATACCTCAATAGACGACGATATCTCCACAAACGACCAAGTATTGTACTGCTATCAGCATTATGCATTCGTGTGTCTACCTTTTGTTTTTCGTTGATCTGCACTCGGGTCAGAATTGACCCAGATCTGAATCTCGTTGGGGTCTGACCCGTTTTTGGTTGACCCGGAATCCGTGTCAAAAATGACCAAAGAAGTGGTCAACTGACGCGTTTTCCAGTCAAAATGTCTTGTATTAACCTGTGAGTGCGCGGGCCATCTTTCACACCTCCCTCACTTACATGTTAAAGGCAGTGGACACTGTTGGTAATTACATAAAACCTTACTTGGTGACGAGTAATGGGGAAAGGTTAACGGATTGTGAGAAATGGCTCCCTCTGAAGTAGCGTAGTTTTCGAGAAAGAAGTAAATTTCCCCGAATTTGATTTCAAGACCTCAGATTTATCTCGAAATCAACCATCTAAATGCACACAACTTCGTGTGACAAGGGTGACTGTATTTTCTTTCGTTATTATTAACTTCGACGACCAATTGAGCTGAATTTTTCACAGGTTTGTTATTTCGTGCATATGTTGAGATACACCCTGTGAGAAGACTGGTCTTTGACAATTACCAATAGTGTCCACTGTCTTTTATCTCCGTCCTCTCCATAACATCTGAAAACACGCTCGACCCTTTCCAAACCCCATTGGCAAAACTTTGCATGAGTTAATAAATGTACCTCGTGTGTTCAAAATCCTTCACTATATTTGACATATTTACCCGATGCTAAAAACATTCTTATCGCATCGTCAAGATCAAACCAGAATACTTTGCCATATCGTATGACACATAATATAATTTACAAATCATCTCATAGTTTGAAAGCTAACCGTATAATGTGGTTGCCATGAAGTTTTTCCTGCAACTTCGGGCCCGCCATTATACCATACCAAACTCACACCCTTGGCTAAATTGGGAAAGAGGTATATGTGTGTGTAAGATTATAATGCGCAAATAGACCATGTGACCTTCGTTTACCATTAGTGTGACCTTTAATGCTGCACTAATCATACGGGAAAAGTGACATTTTGTGTCATAATTTCCACATAAATCCAAGAGTTATGAATTAAGTAAAAGCTGGCCAAGTTTTGAGATGTGCCCCTTTCATCATATCAAAAGTTGCTAAGAATTAGACAGTGCAATCTCCATAAAATATAAGTTTTTATATTTCCTTCCATTGAGCTGTGTACAAATCTTGCCTGCAGGAAGTCCAGGCTCTGTGGCTTTTTTGTAAACTCGTACCGAGTAATTGATTTCTTAAAAAAAAATATCAACGTTGAGCCTTCTCGTCTTCCTATATACACCGATGCAATGTTGACTCTTCCAATTCAATGTTTACCTAAACAAAGAACTCCACTCCCAATCCGCCAGCAGAGAGCAAGAGACATTTCCTTTAAAGGCTGTCCATCTTAATGATGCTTTATCATCCTCTTCCCCTTTAGCGGTAGAGCGTTCTCTGTTTGCGAACGAGTACAAATTGACTAAGTAGACTTCTTCTCATCAAGGTGAGGGGGGGGGGAGGGGTGTGGGTCCTCCGACCAGGGGTGATGGATGGGTAAGTTACACAGGGGAGACAACGAGCATTCATGGTCCACAGACTTGTAAAAAATGCGACGCTACACCATAACGTGGTGTTTTAACGCTACATACAAAGTGTGGACATGAGAACAAAAGAGGTCCACATATTAATGTAGGGAGTTGACGTTGGATCGCTATGTGGACTTACACACGTCCACACAGTGTCATTTACAGTGTTGAGGAATATTATTTTCCTTAAGTGTAAAGAACAAATGAATGTTCACAGAGTGACTTTAACGCTACACACGAAGTGTGGACCTAAGAACAAAATAGGTCCACATATTGTTGGGAGTGATGTTAGTGTATAGAACAAATGAATGTCCGCAAAGTGACTGCAACACAGAACTGTGGCGTTTATGGTTGAGTTTGGAGTTTGCAGCTTGCCAACTTGTCATTGTGTATTATTCGTTTGGGTGGTTAGCCATCTTGGATACGAGTGAAAGGCGGCTACTGCATGCTCTGGAATATGAGAAACATTTCTCAAAGTCTTTCTCGTGCATCTAAAAGCACACAGTCAATACTTTGCAACAAGGGTGTTGTTTCCCCACTATTTTAGTGCAACTTGATCCCAAATTACACAAGTTTGTTTTTTATGCTTACGTTGGGGATAACAAGTGGGGATACTGGCTTTGCTAAAGGTATATAATTGTTGTTATTTATGAGTAGAGTAGATTGCCTTAGCTCCGTCCGGGGTTATTATACCCACCTTTATTTTATGTATTGATATGAGTGGTTGGATATCAATCTGGCTTTAGATCAATCGTTAATATTTACGATGTTGATAGAGCTTTAAAATGGCGTCAAAAACCCTTGAATCCGCACATGTGATAACTATGACCGTGAAGTAAGGTTTTATGCAGGCGGTGTTTTTTTAAAATTCACAACCCACTCATGTTCTGGGTCAATGCACAACGGTGATTTTTACCACACGTCTAACCCCATAAAAGTTTAAATGCCTTTTACTGCAGGTGCCGTGTACTTTTGTTTATTTCTAGACTCGTCAGTTTTTCAAAACAAGGTCGACACATTAAATGGGCACACCGCAAAATGTGTATCGAATTGGTAAAACAATTGAAGGGTAAAGCATTTATATTTTTTTTGAACCGTACAAAAAAAAAAACCCACAAGTATGTAGGCCTTCAATAAAACTAACCAGTGAAAAATACATTTGAGAAGGTGGTAGCGTTTTTGAGGTATCGCCGAAAAGTTTGGAGCGATTATGTCCGCACCGAACGAAAAACCCGTCATTTGAGTACACAATCCGAGGAAAGTGTTCATGCAAAAACGTTTCTCAGATTGAAATGGTTTTGAATCTCTCTCTTAAAGGCAGTGGACACTATTGGTAATTGTCAAAGACTAGCCTTCACAGTTGGTGTATCTCAACATATGCATAAAACAACAAACCTGTGAAAATTTGAGCTCAATCGGTCATCGAACTTGCGAGATAGTAATGAAAGAAACAACACCCTTGTCACACGAGGTTGTGTGCGTTTAGATGGTTGATTTCGAGACCCCAAGTTCTAAATCTGAGGTCTCAAAAGCAAATTCGTGGAAAATTACTTCTATCTCGAAAGCTACATTACTTGAGAGGGAGCCGTTTCTCACAATGTTTTATACCATCAACCTCTCCCCATTACTCGTCACCAAGAAAGGTTTTAAGCTAATAATTATTTTGAGTAATTACCAATAGTGTCCACTGCCTTTAAAGGCTCTGAACACTATTGGTAATTACTCAAAATAATTGTTAGCCTAAAAACTTACCAAGTTGGTAACGAGCAATGAAGAGCTGTTGCTAGTATAAAACACTGTGTGAAACGGCTCCCTCTGAAGTAACGTAGTTTTTGAGAAAGAAGTAATTTTCCATAACTATGAAAGACAAAAATATCCTCGTCACACGAATCAAATTCGTGGAAAATCACTTCTCTTTCGAATACTACGTAACTTCGAAAACTCGTATCAAGTAAGTTTTTATACTAAAAATTATTTGAGTAATTACCAAGAGTGTCCAGTAACTAAAACAGAAAGCCATGATCATGCACAATAATTTTTATTATTACTATTTTTTTAATCATTTATCTTATTTCAACCAGTTTGATTACTCTGTTTTTTTTCACTAATAACCGTCACACGGACAGTTTCGGCTGGAATTATTTCTGGTTTTAGTACTTCGTCGGAGGCGACACCAATAGGTGTGGGTATACCAGTTGATGTTAAGTTTCACGCCTGGACGGATTTAATTGTTTCAAGCGTGGAGCCCAAAACAAGCTCTATTAATAAGAATAATAATAATAATATAACAATAATATCGAAGTCTTATATAGCGCACGTATCTACCAAACAAGGTACTCAAGGCGCTGAGTATATACAAACTTTCAGAAAGATAGGTTATTGCAGTGATGAATTCTGAGACCCAATTATTTAGCACCTTTAATAAGGGTTTACAAGGTGCTACGGCGCATTAAGCAGCCACAACCAGGAACACCGGGGCGAACCCCTTCTCTTTTCGATAAGTGCACTGGGTTACACAACACATGGGACCAACGGCTTTACGTCCCATCCGAAGGACGAAGCAATTAAATGGTCAATGGTTTATCAAGTTTTATTTAATTATTTAAAACAACACTACCAGCTGATATGAAGAAAGAAACACATCCCGCTCTGATGGTCTGCTATAAATATAGGTCTTTGCACTAAACCAGTTTCCGAAAATAACTGCCACGTGTAATATTGGATGTTAAACTGGACACTGGACATATTTGGTAATTGTCAAAGCCCCAGTCTTCTCACTTGGTGTATCTCAACATATGTACAAAATAACAAACCTGTGAAAATTTGAACTCAATTGGTCGTCTAAGTTGCGAGATAATAATAAATAAAATAAAACACCATTTTCACACAATGTTATGCGCTTTATAATGCTCAATTTTGGGACCTCAAAATCTAATTTTGAGGTCTCAAAATCAAACTCAAATATTTTAGTGGAAAATTACTTCTTTCTCGAAAACTTCGTTACTTCAGAGTGAGCCGTTTCTCACAATGTTTTATACTATCAACAGCTCCCCATTGCTTGTTACCAATTAAGCTAGCTAACACTTATTTTGAGTAATTACCAATAATGTCCAGTGCCTTTAAATGACCCCTTATAAAAATGACTTGTCAACAAACTGTTTTGAATGAACTTCTTGATTTTTGAAACGTTCATTTTTAATAAACTCATTTCCGATTTGGTGGCCAATAAAACTTAGGTTTTCTTTTACACACGACGTCATGTTGGACAATTTGTTAATTTGTTTTTAATTTACCTCTCAATGTTTTTGTGGGATGTAGGTCTTTAGACCCATTTGCCCAACACCGTTGTGTGTGTGTGAGAGACACGTGTTAACGTAAATTGAAATTGACAGCAAATCCTAGCGTTTTTACAAACAATCCACAAAATTGAAGGCAATTTATCTATGATGATCAATTGCATTTACAGGGAAGGTATACCTTTGATAATCACCCATAAAGGCAGTGTACACTATTGGTAATTACTCAGAATAATTATTAGCATAAAAACTTACTTGGTGACGAGTAATGGGGAGGGATTGATAGTATAAAACATTGTGAGAAACGGCTCCCTCTGAAGTAGAGTAGTTTTCGAGAAAGAAGTACATTTACACGAATTTCATTTCTAGACCTCAGATTTAGAATTTGAGGTCTCAAAATCAACCATCTAAAAGCACACAACTTCGTGTGACAAGGGTGTTTTTTCTTTTATTTATATCTCGCAACTTCGACGACCAACTGAGCTCAAATTTTCAGAGGTTTGTTATTTTATGCATATGTTGAGATACACCAAGTGAGCAGACTGAGCAGACAATTACCAATAGTGTCCACTGTGTTTAAAATTAGTGGCAGTAAAGTCCTATGGTTAGAAGCCTATACAGCAGCATTTGATATATACTGCATTTTAAGAAACATTTCACTACGAAGTTATGTGGTTATGTAAAATGATAACACTTTTTATGCCCCAATTTGAAATTGAGAAACGTTACTGCGTATAACGCTTCTCAGATTGTATATTACTATTTGCTCCAAATTGTAGGCGATGTCGTGTTTACGAGCAATGGAGAGCTGTTGATAGTACAAAATATTGTGAAAACGGCTCCCTCTGAAGTAACGTAGTTTTTGTAATTTCTCACTAAAATATTTGAATTGAATTCGATACCTACTTCTTTCTCAAAAACTTCGTTACTTCAGAGGGAGTCGTTTCTCACAATGTTTTATACTATCAACAGCTCTCCATCATGCTCGTTACCACGTAAGTTTTTATACTAACTATTATTTTGAGTAATTACCAGTAGTGTCCATTGCCTTTAAAGTATTGGACACTCTTGGTGATTGTCAAAGACCTGTCTTCTCACCTGCTGTGTCTCAACATATGCATAAAATAACAAACCTGTGAAAATTTGAGCTCAATCGGTCATCGAAGTTGCAAGATAATAACGGGGGAAAAACACCTTTGTCACATAAAGTTGTGTGCTTTCAGATGCTTGATTTCGAGACATCAAGTTCTAAATCTAAGGTCTCGAAATAAAATTCTTGGAAAATTACTTCTTTCTCGAAAAGTACTCCACTTCAGAGGGAGCCGTTTCTCACATTGTTGTATACTATCAACCTTTCCCCATTACTCGTTACCAAGTAAGGTTTTATGCTAATAATTATTTTCAGTTATTACCAATAGTGTCCACTGCCTTTAGCAGATGCTCTAAGTATTAATTTGCATCATTATTATGCCCCTTTCCACAATCCTTAATACACTTTTACTGTTTCGTACCCGTAGACGATGAAAACCAAATCGACAGCAAAGTTACACATCAGCTCATCAACAACCTTTATCAAGATCGTTCCCCATCCATCAAACCCCTGCGCACTTGACAATGTGGACTCGTCAAAGGTAAGAACCCCGGCACCAGACAGAGTATGCATTATGAGTGACTCCCTTTTTATTACAGACAACTTGTAACAAGTCTAGCATTGAGTATGAATTCAAGTGGGCCAATTGAAGTCTTGACCGTGTACGAAGCATCACTCATGCCGTGTTCTCAAGCCCCCATGACGGGGCCGAGAATTTACTTCATTCACCATTCTTCACGTCTGGCTTCCGTTCATACTTTTGTCCTCTCTTCTTTTTTTACACAAGGTTTTGAATGTGCAGTTTCATTGTTAAAAAGGAAAACGTTAGAATATATATCACGATGCAGTTCAACTTATCCAAATGGGACAGACAGACTTTCTGTAACCGTTTTCAAGATTGTGTTTTTCGAAACGTCTTGAAAGAATCGGGTTGAGGTTTTTTGTGATGGGTACTTGAAGGCGCCATGTGACCCCAGACGGGGTTGTTACTTGGAAAGTAGTAGATGTTCAATTGAAAGTGGACATGTACTACAAAGCCCTCTTGACTCTTTCGAGATTGGCTTTCCCTTGTGAGCTGTAAACTTTGTATCCGAAACGCAAACGTCCGCGATCCTTCGCCCAATCGGTGTTGTAGCCGTTTTTGCCACGCTGTTGTGTTGTGCCGGTTTGTGTCGATGGGTTGTAGTCCAGGCTGTTCGTTTTCATATATTCCAATGTGTTTTTCCGTCGTCCCAAGCATTTCTTGCATACAAACTTTTCACGACTTAAAGGACACTGGACACTATTGGTAGTTGTCAAAGGCCAGTTTTCCCTCTTGGTGTATCCAAACACAATGCATAAAATATCAAACTTGTGAACATTATGACTCAATTGGTCATCGAAGTTGGAAGAGAATATTAATTTTTTGTGCTTTCAGATGCCTAAAAATGACTTCAGTTCATCAGGTCTGAAGTCTTTTAATATGTGAGTGTGAGAAATTACCTCTTTTTAAAAGTTGCGTAACAATAGAGGGAGCCTTTTCTCACAATGTTAAATTAAACTATCAACAGCTCTCTATTGCTCGTTATCATAAAGTCTTTATGCTAACTATTCTTTTGAGTAGTTACCAATTGTGTCCAGTGCCTTTAAAAGGGAAGCTAACACCGTTTGTTTGCATGATATGGAGGTTCTTGTCAGAAGATTTTATTTTGGATATTTAATGTTTGACGAAAAAGAGTGATTGTGTAAGAAAATCAACCAACCATCTTGTAAGTAATACATCTTTAGAACAAGATGAACGCTGAGTGTACCCAGCTGTTGTGATTAGACAGCGTGACGTCACATAGTCACACTTCGCCACTCATTTACAACATAACAAGATCTAGTCCCCGGACTTCCCGCCAGCGCTTTAACATGCCCACCGACACGAGTCGGGTAGCAATCACCTCGAGTGCTCATCGTCCCAAACCAAGTTGTCAGGACCGACTTGTTATTACATTAACGAGCCCCGTTTTTTCCCGCGCCTGGCACCCGACGTATACATTATGTAGAACGACGATGCCCAATATCCGGTCATTAATCGTGTGCCGTTTCTGTTATAGATGTGTAACACGTTCGCCAATTAATCATGGCATACTTCAGAAAATGTGGGCTAAGCGACAATATCATTCCAGCGTATACGTTTCAGCAATACAGACCGAGCAAGTCGTTTTATGAAGAGGTCTTTGGAGCCGGGTTTAGTTATTACCCAGCCTTACTTTCTTACACAATGAACTATGATCAATCATATTTCTTTTTAATGAGCGTAGAGTTATCAGGTGAAAATATGGCCAGACAGAGGGAACAATTAGAACTCGTTTGTCGAATCATTTGTCAATCTCATGACAGGTAAAAAAAGAACTTCATTTCTGGGTTGTTGTACAGGCAAACAAATAAAAAGACAGTCATTGTGTTCCAATATATCAGCCGTGTCACGTGTCACTCAAAGGCAATAATGACTCGGGGAAAATCTATGTTAAAAAAACTACACCAGTTCTGTAATATTTTTGGTTAAAGGTGAGGTGTATGAAACATCAGAGACTTGAACGTTGTGAAATTTGAGACGCAATTTTGTGCCAGTTCCGAATTTCATAGAGCTGCTTAAACTTAGAAAATATCTCTTTACAATTTTCTGCTTAGCAGATAATATGAGCAGGATACCAGTCACAAATTATACGTGTGGCATGGAATTGTGACTGGTGACCTTATTCTGGTAAGCATAATTTTGGTGTGCTTATAGTTACTTTTTGTGCTTGAGAAGCCGTATGAAAATGGGGACAGATCTGTTCATTTTTGGTGACAGGTGAGGTGTAATAAAACATCAGGTACTTGAAAGTTGTGAAAATTGAGACGCACTTTGTTTTTGCCCGATCATAGAAATAAAAACCTCAACGGAGACGTTTCTCTTCTAGAAACTTGAAGATCGATAACGGCTGTAAAGTTTGAGAAGAACTATATCCACTTAATGTGTAGACAGCCTCAAGTGCGTTACATGCTATGATAAACATGTAACGCAGGCGCCGGACTTCATCACTGGCAATCTAAGCTTTAAGCGATTTATACCACATTTTGTTTTGGCTAGTGTGGTGTTAAAACATGGCTATAGAGCCATATGGACATGATGAGTTGTAAGACTGTCAGGCCAGTTTAGTTTCAAACTTGCCGGCCTTTCTTCTAAGTAGCAAGTTTTACTATTTTTATTTTATTTCTGAAAACCTGTAACCACCACGTCTCATGCATTTTCTTTTTAACAAGTGAAATTTGTATGTTTGTTACAGTTTGCGAAAGTTGTCAGTCATTTCTTTGTAGACAAGCCCATGACTTATACAGACAAGTTGTATTTGTCTCCGTTTTTGTTTTTTGGATAATGTTTAACCCAGTAAAGGATTTGTCACTTCAGAGCATTTGGCTGCTTCGGTTTTACCATAACAGAGTTATCAATCTTGACTGCATTTGGGAAAAATTGTCAGGAAACACAGTCCATCAATTCCAGTTCTCTGAATAAGCATTAAGGAGCGCCAAACGTCAAAAGTTTCCAAATCACTCTTGAAAAAAAAAAAATCCCCGAGTGAAGACATATTGCACGCACTGACAATCAGTCGTCATTATGACAACTCTTAATAATATCAGTCACTCTCACCCCCCATTGTGGGCTGTCACATTGCAAAAGATCTGACCCGTAACACACACACGCTAGATGACAGTGTTTATCGCCATCACACAACCGAATCCTTGTTTCTGTAGAAAGACCGCATACTATTATATAGATGAGTCAACTATCCTTTTTTTTTAAATGAATATATGTGAAAAACGAGTAGCTGCTTCGTGCATGTCACTCACCGTCATCTATCATGTTGTCTTCACTCATCACACTTTATTAGAAGGGAAATTAGGTTCCGTGTTTTCGAGTAAGTTGTCGTGGGGTATTAGATGCATTTTGAGGGGGAGTGCGTCCATTTTGTTTGTGTTCTTCTTCCTTTTTCCCTGTCGTTAAATGAGGCGGGAAGATCAGACAGAAAAAAACGTCTCGATGTGTTTGTGTTTATATGTGATTATTTTTCTCGTCAAGAGAACTCGGCAAACTCGGGTTCTTGTTCTTGTTTTTGTTTGTCGATAAGGTTTTAAAACTGTAAAAAGGTTTGTCACTTTAGAGTAATGGGCTAATACAAGATAATGCAGGAGTTATAGGCTCTGGACACTTTTGGTAATTACTAAAAATATTTATCTGGTAAAAACGAGCATTGGAGAGCTGTTGAGAGTATAAAGCGTGCGAGAAGCGGTCTCCCTCTGAAGAACTGTAGTTTTTGAGACGACGTAATTTCTCACTCCATAATAAAAAAGACTTCAGGCCAAAAGCCTTAAGCATACAAATTTGTGCAAGTTTGTTAATTCTTACATTGTTCTTTTGCAACTTCGACGACCAATTGAGCCCACACTTTCACATGTTTATTATTTTATGCATGTTGGGATACACCAAGTGAGAGTCATGGTATTTGACAATTACCAAAGGTGTCCTGCAGCCGATTTCACGAAACGCTAGGATTAATCCTATCTCGAGTTAGGACGAGTAACTCATCCTAACTTAGGATGGGTTCAATGCGTCTTAACATGAATATTGAACTCAACTCGTCATAAGTCCTAAGACTATTCCTTAGTTAGGAAGAGTTTGGTGAAATCAACGACAGTGCCTTTAACAGAGTGGCAAAAATGAAGGAGTTAATCAATTTAAGTGTCGCAGACGATTCAAGTAGCAATGCTTATCCGAGCTATTTAGTTGGACACATTTTGGCGCCAAAATTAGCAGGGTGCTAGTGACAAAAAGTGTACATTACATGAATAACTTGCAGAATATATTGTTTGTGACCAGGGCGAAATTTCAAAAAGCTGTTTAGCAGAAAATTCTGCACAGCAAATTCCTTTGCTCAGCAAGAAATTAGTGGGATACCACTCACAGCAGTGGTGAATGTACGGTGTTATGGCTGGTAATCGTTTTTTGGTAAGCAAGAACTTTCTGTGTTTAGCAAGCTTGTGTGCTTATCTTTATAAAATTAGGCCTAGATTATGCCAATCATAAGCAGGGAAATTGGGTCTTTGTGGTTTGTCAGGAAAATATTATTGAAGTACACGAACAAAACAAAATTGTCCAAAGCTATTAGTCATTTTGATGGTGGTTATGATTTGTGATGTGATAAATTATGACGGGATTAGGGCACGAACTTGTACAAGTGGAGTGTCAGGTTTATAGTTGTCATGGTTCAGATTCGGGTCGTAAAACCAGAAAAAAATAATTAATTTTAATTTTCGGCTGATTGTTGGCGTCGAGAGTTGAAGTCAAGCTTAGTCTCAATTCAATGCGTAGATTATAAGTGGTTGTAGGATGGCTTTGCGCCCAGACTTCATTCCAAAATTTGTTAAGACCATGGAAGATTTCCTTCCTCCTTTTTAAGACTAAGCTTATCGTTGAATGAGAACAAAATAGTGTCCCGTAAATTCAGCGATCAGCCTTTTGTATTTCCTTGGTTGTGGGTTGTTGACACCATCTGTAAGTGGGATTAACTTCTATCTCTAAGGTTAGACAACATAAATCATATTTTTGACTTCTGAATTATTGTTGAGTTCTTGCAAATCTATTCTGTGAAGTGTGCATCTACTCATTATAGCCTCTGACTTGATACAGTTAAGTTGACTGGATACATTTAAGTTGTGTGATGATGAATATGTACAACATCCTCGAACATAAAACAAAATGAAGTTCGTTTGCCACCCAAAATAGCCAATCAAATAGACGTTCAATCTTGTTGCTGTTGCTGCTTTTGATGTTGTTGTTGTTTGTCGCTAACATTGTTGTTTGTCGCTGATGGTGTTGTTGTTGTTGTTGCTGTTTGTGTTGCTTTTAACGTTGTTGTTGTTGCTGCTTTTTATGTTGCTGTTGTTGCTGCTATTGTTGTTGTTTTTGATGTTGCTGTTGTTGCTGTTGTTGTTGCTTTTGATGTTGCTGTTGTTTTTGCTGTTGAGTTGCTGTTGCTGATGCTGTTGTTGCTGTTGCTATTGCTGCTTTTTATGTTGCTTTTTATGTTGCTGTTGTTGTTGTTTTTGATGTTGCTGTTGTTGCTGTTGTTGTTGCTTTTGATGTTGCTGTTGTTTTTGCTGTTGAGTTGCTGTTGCTGATGCTGATGCTGCTGTTGCTGTTGCTGTTGCTGCTTTTTATGTTGCTGTTGTTGTTGCTGTTGTTGTTGTTTTTGATGTTGCTGTCGTTGCTGTTGTTGTTGCTTTTGATGTTGCTGTTGTTTTTGCTGTTGAGTTGCTGTTGCTGATGCTGCTGTTGCTGTTGCTGTTGCTGCTTTTGATGTTGCTGTTGTTGTTGCTGTTGTTGTTGTTGTTAATGTTGTTGTTTTTCGCTAATGTTGTTTGTCGCTGATGGTGTTACTTGTTGTTGTTGTTGTTGTTGCTGTTGGTGTTGCTTTTGATGTTGCTGTCGTCGCTGCTTATTATGTTGCTGTTGTTGCTGCTGTTGCTGTTGATGTTGCTGATGCTCCCGCTGTTGCTGTTGCTCTGCTGTTGCTGATGCTGCTGCTGTTGCTGCTGCTTATGTGCTATTGCTGTTGCTGCTGATACTGCTGATGTTGTTGTTTCTGCTGTTGTTGTTGTTGCTGTTGCTGTTGCTGCTGATACTGCTGCTGTTGCTGCTGCTGCTGCTGCTGCTGCTGCTGTTGCTGCTGCTGCTGCTGCTCTTGTGTTTTTGTTAATATCACTCCGGCTGTAGTTGTTTGTTGCTGTTGTTGCTGTTTTTGGTTGTTGATGTTGTCCCTGCTGTTAATGTTGCTACTGCTGCTGCTATTTCTGCTGTTGATGTTTATGTTGCTGATGCTGCAGCTGTTGTTGTTTTCAGTGCTTTTCTATAACCTGTAACATTCAGAGCCTCTTCGCTTAAAAATGTAGAAATGTTGAATTTAAAGAACGACCCAAGACAACCTCTTGAAGATGACTCTTACAAACAGCCGTATAGCTCCCGAAGATAACCTACTTAAATATTGAAAAGACCGCATGGATTGCCAACAATTGGAGTGTGACCTAAACACGTTGTGTGTCTGGGACAAATTTGTTCTTGCAACACGCTGCTTTATCTTAACAACGGAGGCAAACATCGATTGGGCAGTATGGTCGAGTTTTTGATGATAGAACCGCAACACACTCGGTGATAATCACACAGAGTTGGATGACAAGTAATTGCGTATGACACACGCAACATTGTTAATAATTGGGCCAGCTGTCAATGAACAAGAGCATACACACGATTTGTTAAATGGCTTTGTTGTATATAAGGCTATTCCATTGAAACCTTTTCGCACGAAAGCGATTTTAGCGAGGGTTCCTTGCTAAACTGTAGCATGGTTGTACAATTTTACAAAAATGTACCTTGCGCGAAAGGAAACCGTTTTTGTATTATCATGTAGAATCTTTGGTACATTTTGTTTACATTTTGTAAAAAAAATGCAACCATGTTACGATTTACCGAGGGACCCTTGCTAAATTGCTCTAGTGTGAAAGGGACTAAAGTTAGCTTGTGAATGGCTGGGCGAGACAAACCAGCGGTAAAGATAACTGGGGTATTATGGGGGTGATACAGGGGGAGGAGGGAAAGAAAATTGAAAAGCGATATCTTAAAAACACTGCTGAGTGTTTATTATGTGATTAGGGTATCTTCATTATAGATGTGTGACATTTTATAGTCAGTTGTTTCTAAAGGCACTGGGGTGGATTTCACAAAGGTAGTCCTAACTTAGGACTAGTCCTAGGCAATGCTAAGAGATAGGACTGGTCCTAAGTAACCAGTCCTAGGCAATGCGAAGAGATAGGACCAGTCCTAGGCAATGCTAATAGATAGGACCAGTCCTATATCTTAGCATTGCCTAGGACTAGTCCTAAGTTAGGACTACCTTTGTGAAATCCACCCCTGGACACCTTTGGTAATATTGTCAAAGACCAATATTATCACTACGTGTATCCCACAAATGCATAATAACAAATCTGTGAAAACTTGGACTCAGTTGGTCATCAAAGTTGCTAGAGAATAATGAAAGAAAAAACACCCTTGTCTCACAAATGTGTGTGCTTTCAGTTGCCTAATAAAAAGAAGCATGAAGTCTTTAATATTTTAGTGATAAATGACCTCTTGTTCAATAACTACGTTACTTCAGAGGGAGCCATTTCTCACAATGTTTTATACTATCAACAGCTCTCCCATTGCTCCTTACCAAGTAAGTTTTTATGCTAACATTTAAGTTGAATAATTACCAATAGTGTCCAGTGCCTTTAACAATAAACCATGGAGAAATTATTGTGGAATATGTCAAATGTGAGTCATCGGGCTGTATGCGATCCATTTCTTGATCAAAATCAACATTTTCACGAAAGGGGTTCCACATTCGGGTGTTTGTGTTTAAAGTGAGATTCGAAGATACGTTGATAGATAGGGGCGTTCTTTGAGGTTTTTTCCCATGTTAATGGAGTCAATCCAAAATTGACCCTCACCAAAAAGAAGTTGAATCGATGCACAGACAGAGTCAAACTAATTACTTGTCACATTTGTATTGTTGTCTCATGGCCTGCAGAGCGTCATTATACTCTGGAAACTAGAAAATAGAAATAAGGCCCGGTCACACAGGCCCCGATAACGAGAACGAAAACGAGAACGAAAAAAATGCACGCCCTCGATTGGTTGAATGAGCGTGATGGGCGTATTCTGCGTGGAGCATTTCACACTGCAGCGATAACGAAAATGATAACGATCACGACGCAACGGGGCGCCTTCTATTGGTTGAATGAGCGTGTGCGTATTCTGCGTGGAGCAATTCAACCAATAGAAAGCGTTCTCCTGCGTCGTACTCGTTATCGTTTTCTTTATCGCTGCAGTGTGACTCGGCCTTAAAGCTATTCTCCAAAAAAAGAAATTATTTATTAAACGCATTGGAAGAAGGTTATCAATACTTCGTAACGTCATTGTATGGTTCAGTCAACTTCTCTTATGATTAAGACTCCATGGATATTGAGACGATATTGCGTGATGCCAAACAATTTTCCTTAAAAAGAAAAACATACTCAGATTTGTTCTCAAAGAATGCTGCGGTTTTAGCTTCAAAAGTCGTCCATTCCTGGAATGAATTTGGTGCCGGCTGAAATATCACATTATCATCTGACGTTGACGCTGATCTATACAGCCATTAATGTCCTAATTGATTTTACCGACTTGAAATCACAATTTGACAGATTTTTTCATTTCGTTTTTTTCCCCCGTCAAAAACACCAAAGGAAGAAACAGTGAAAGAAGAGCCCACATGCTTTCCGGTTCAGTAATGTCCGTTTCAGATGTATCAAGTTAATAATTCTGGCAGATTGACCACTAACCGTTTAATTATGATCTTTCGTGTGTATAAAGCCGACACTAACATGTGGCATAAAGATTTACTCATCTTTTGATGGTAGCCGAAAAGAAATTCTTTAAACTGGGAAAGGTTCGTTCGCCCATAGCTGATGGTTTTTAAAGGAAAATTCATCAACGAGTTAACCAGATAGTAATTTTTTGTTGGATATGAATGCTCGTGAAGATGGAGAGCGACTTTAGAACACTTTGCCAGAAGTTTTCATGCATCATGTTCGATAAGTTTCAGCTGGGCGAAACGACAGTGCAAGGCAGGCCCGTGGTTCCCGATGTTGCACTGGTTCCTTTATAAGATTCGCCGCCGTTTCCATTGTCTTTTCCCCAAGTTGTCCAATTTTACACAAACTTTTATCAGAACGAAGTGATAAAATACTCTTGACTTTTGATGAAAGTCAGTTTTGTGTGATGTAATAGGCCCAAATTGACAAGCGAAGGCATTTCCAAGTGAGGTCAAATTCAATGCGTTCTCATGATAAGTTGCTTTACCGTTTCATTCCTTAAAATGGTGTGAAGTGGCTGACTAAGAGCGCTAGACTCAAGCTCTGAAGTTTACAACATTACCAACAAACTCATTATTAGTAACATATGACTACCTCCGTCATCAACCCCGGTCGTGGCCTTCGTATCCCCTCAAAAGTATCGCGAGTATTACCTTAACCTGGTTCTTCCATTGATGATCAGGGAAACTGACATCTATAAACCAGAAGGAAAAATTCCTTGAGAGGCCAGTTAATCATTATCACGAGTAAAGGTTTCATGAATGAATCTTCGTCATGACCATTGTGACAGTTCTTGGTTATCACTCAATCATTCAAAATGCAAAACGACTCTTTAGTCAATTTGAGTAGCGTATCTACTCCATCTTGAGTGAACATAAAGATACTGATCACACTTGTCTATGAATCTCACTGGGAATTCAATGGACTCAAACTTGTAATGGGACCTTTATTCTGTCGCCATTTTTGACATGTAACTTGTGTGCATCTAGGCTAAGTATACTTGCTTTTTTTACGTATATCATTTTTGGTGTGTTTTTCTGTGTATGTCTTTGCTTGTTTGCCTTTTTAAATTGTTTTGTGATTTGTATTATCTTCTGTGCTTTTTTATATGCCCCCTCTTGCCTTAATGTATTTTTAGGGTTTTAGGAGACATACGCCTTTTGGCGACAGTTATTTTTTTAACTTTTATGCTCTCCTGGGCACCCCACTGTTGTTTTTCTTTGTTTTCTTAAATATTTTTAATGTATGTATATGTGCTTGTAAATGTGATTGCCCGAATAAATATTATTATTATAAATATTACTGCTTTCTCATTTCACAAGCTAGGAACCAGTCTACTGCTCACCATTGTCTCGGAATGTTACTGTGGGATTTCAATGGACTCCAAGTTGCAATGGTATATGTTGCCGCCATTTTGGACATGTGACTAACACTCAGTAAGCCGATTTCTCATTTCACAAACTAGGCACCAGTCTACTGCTCACTCTTTCCTCAGAATGTGACTGGGATTTGAATGGACTCAAAGTTGTAATGGGACCTGTATTTTTCGCCAATTTGGACATGCAACCTGTGTGCATCTACACTCAGTATATTGATTTCCCATTTTACACACTGGGCACCAGACTACTGCTCACCCTTGACTCTGAATCTGACTGAGATTTCAATGGAGTCAAACTGGCAAAAAGACCTTCAGTATATCGCTATTTTGGACATGTAACTTGTGTGCACCTACATTTACTATACTGATTTCTCATTTCACAAACCAGGCACCAGTCTACTGCCCACTCTTGCCTCTGAGTGTGACTGGGATTTCAATGAACTCCCAAGTTGTAATGAGGCCTTTTAATTATGTCGCCACAATGCAACGTCACAGCCCGAGATTTTGCCAACCAAGGTTGTAAAACTATGGAAAGTCATAAATGCAAATCAAAAACAGATTGCGATAGTTTGTAACAATGTTTACGCAAATATAAAAAAAACCAAAATATTGTTGAATTTGTTAGAAACAAAGCAACCGAATAAAAATGTGAGATAGGAATGTATTTGTTAGTATATAGTTTGGGCCTGTGCATGTTTTTTAATTTAGTAACCGCTGATCTACAGCCAATGTCTAATGATATTCACTGGGCATTATTATTATATCTCATATCTGATACGATCACTTCGTACGCTCAACAGCTGCGTCTATTACACAAGTGGGCGGTCATTTAATCAGTCAAGTTTAGTTGAAGCTGTCACACTGCTAGCTTATAGCTTGGAAATCTTCGCTCGTGTTTTATTGCCTGACAATTATGTTTGTCAGCTCTCTCGATCAAGCGTGCCGAAAGAAAATATGCTCATATTATAAAATAATTATGCAAATTGAGGGGTGTTTTATGATCGCCGTCTTTGAGTGCTTTATATGAAATTGCCTTCGCGGGCATGGTATTGCACCCAAACCATTATTTGACAGTTTCTGAGCGTTAAAGGGAGGGTATTCGTTTGGTAATCACTCTTAAAATTAATGACGGTAAAAAAGTTTTGGTTAGAAGGCTATGCGGCAGCTTTCGACAGTAGAGAGCGTTTGAGAAACATTTCGCTTCGAAGTATTAATGTGGTTATGTAAAAAAGATATCAGCTACCCAAATATTTGAATATGAGAAACGTTACCGCGGTAACAATTCTCATATTGTGTACTCGTATTAGGGCTTATTCGTCCTGCGTGGACATATCCGCTCCAGATTTCCTGTAATGGGAGACTTTGAGGCACTAGGTGGCAGCAGACTTACCACTGGTAAATTTCCATTGTTTACGTAGTTCTGAGCATGCGCACATTACTGAGAACAATGGATTTCACCTGGTAAGTTTGGTGCCACCAAGCGTCCTGAAAGTCTCCGATTACGCAAAAACGCTACCACCTTTTGAGATAATATTTTCACAGGTTAGTTTTATTGTAAATATAATGTGCATTTATGTAGGATTAAAGCAATCGAACGGTTAAAAAAAAATGAAACTTTGTCTTGTATGTGGTGGTTATTGTTGGTGGTCATTGCTATGAATCACGGTGGTTTCTAAAACCGTAACATGAGACTAAGAGGAACTCTTGCGTGATGTTACAACTAACTATGGTACACGGAAGTCATACGGCTGTCATATCACATATCAGTCGTCATTGTCTTTGTCAAAGTCACGGTCCTTGAGAATCCGGACCGGGAAAAAAAACGAGGGAAACCAACAAAACAAAAAACACATTTACAGTTGATCATGCAAGAGAGGCAATTTTGGTGAAGGACGGGAGCTTGCAGTTATTTTCTTGTAACACGAGGGGTTTAATCATATCGCTTAAAGATTTAATCAAGAAACGAGTTAGTGATGAGATATGATTTGACAGGTTGGAAGCAATAAGTTGTCGGGATAGATCAGCGATTCGGAGCCCTGAGGTTCAAGGCTACATGAACTGTTCGGGCGTAAGTGAGAGGTTTTGATCAGTGCGCCTAGGCGAAAAGCCAGGCAGTGTGTGTGTGTGTGTGTGTGTTGTCTCGTTTCATAATTGCAAAACAGTCAAACAAGTTTGCCGCCTTCTGTCGTCGAACAGTGTTTTTCTTTTTCTATTTGCAGTGTCCCTAAACATGACGGAGTACTCATGAATATGCAAGTAGGCCTAATACGCCTTCACTGCTGACCAATGAAAAAGGTTTGATTCTCACGCACGCGCAGTCCTCTTGATAAAAAAGGTCACATACCCTGCCCCCAACGTGCCAATTTGAGACACTAATGGTCAGTCCTTCGTAAATGCACGGGTTTCAAATGGTAATACATAGCATTGATAAAATTTATGTAGATTATTCACAGATCTACACAAAACTTACATGACATAAAGATGGTGATGGAGGGCAACTTTCCCTTGAAATATGTTTGCCTCAAAGTCATATTCTTTCGTTTTTGAGAAATTGGTAAAATGTTTGGGGGTTTTATGTTGCAAGTCTAAAACTCGATGTTTGAAAAAGGGAAAATATTTAATATTTTTCACCTTTTTTCAGCTTAAACTGTCATGGATTTGTTATTTCATGTATGTGTGGGTTTATAAACATCAAGTGTGAATTTGGGTTCTTTGTCGTCTACTTTAACGGTAACTGTTCCCTCGTAGACCCCGCCCACACTTATGTGGGGGGGTATCAATGTAACAGTTGCTTCAAACAGTTTTTTGATTGACTTCGATAAAAATGTCTCCCTTCACTTCAGACATCAAGAAATTAGGACTATGACATTTCGGAGTCATCTTTTATAAAGGATACCCTAATAATATGAATGAAAAAACTTTGTTGATCTCCCATTTAGAAAAGATTTCACGTCCTGGCGTCCCACCCAGATAAAAAAATAAAACACTACGTTCCGGATATCAGTAAACGAAGACCCACATACAATATTACCGAGCCCGCACAAATAAATACACATCAAATAAACATCTAATAATGTCAACCAAACACTGACCCAATTCTGTTTATTTATTGTTCAGTTGTAAACTCATTCAATATTTTTTTCTTTCATGAAACGGCGGTCTAGTTCTTTCAACAATAATTTACTTATTGAGTGTTTTGATCAAAGGCAAGCACAGCATAAAACACATTTCCCACACAATCCGGGCGCATGTCGTGACGCTATAAATAGAGAAAGGGGGGACAAGAAAATGCAATAATTGTCTAGAAGTAAGGGGGACCCGTGGCCGATTTCGCCCCTCGTGTTTTTTAGAGCTGTCCGCTTGGACAAATCGAGCGGGGATCAAGGAATTGACTGAAGCCAGTGAGCCAACACTCCCCGTCTACGTTATCACAACAGCCCGCTATCGACTCGATCAGCGAGATGAAAGGGGAACCGGCGGATGTCGCTGACGTGTGGCGGATATTTGGGGTGATTTATGTCTTTTGAAGTAGAAATATTGCCTGTGCTGGTCCGGTTCATGAGCACAAAGCCACCGCGAGGTTAAACCCCGGGGCGTGGAGGGAGAGAGAAGAAGGGCCGCGCTTGGCCGCGCAATGCGAGGCCCGGGCTTCGGTCGCTTGTCAAATCGGGTGAACATTACTCCGTGTGAATGAAGGCGTGTTGTTACCGAGTTGGTCTATATAGCCCGACTAAATCTTGCGGTACAGTGGCTATGTACTTTGATCTATCCCCGTTATTTCATTCAGTTTTAGAGGAAATGACATGCAAGTTCTACTATTGATCGTTTTGTGTTCAAAGTACAATTTTTAAAGTGCCTATAAATTTTCCAGAACGACAGTTTGGAACATTTATAAGGTCAAGTGACGAATGTTAAAAAGCACGTATAAAATGAAACCTGTGTTTAATTCCGCTTGTCGTAAAGAAAGAACAGATCACCTCAAGACAAAGTTTATCACACTATATAGCCACTAGTTTAATACATTTATGGTTCTACTGCCATTCATGGTCTAGCTTTCCACTAAACCCAAATGTTCGTATAACCTAAATGAGGTTATGCTGGTCATCAAAATCAACACTTTTATGGCGCTCCCCATTAAAGGGTTTGGGTTCTTTTTGTAACACAAAACTTAAAGTCAACAGATTGAAATGAAACTACACGGTTTGAAGATAATGTTGGTAGAGAAAGGTTCCCTTAATTTGTTGGATTGCAGAGTTGCTGTAGTTTTTGAGAAATGAGTATAAGGCTACGAAAATTATTTCCATCTCAGGAGACGAACATTATTTTAGCATATTTTAACATATACCAGTATCGTTAATCACCGGTTACCTGAAATACTGTCAATTACGTCAGGAGCCTTACCACGTGCCAGTCGGTAGTATTTCAAAATTCGCGCCAAAAAGTGTGTCTTCTGCAATTATGAAGCAGAGTCAAAGCACAAAGCTTCATTGCATCTGATCAACAAGTTGTTGCGAAGAAAGCTCCTACATGTATTTATTTGTTAAGAGTTAGTCATTAAAGGCAGTGGACACTATTGGTAATTACTCAAAATAATTATCGTCATAAAATCTTACTTGATTACGAGTAATGGGGAGAGGTTGATGGTATAAAACATTGTGAGAAACAGCTCCCTCTGAAGTGTCTTAGTTTTCGAGAAATAAGTAATTTTCCACTAATTTGATTTCGAGACCTCAAGTTTAGAATTTGAGGTCTCGAAATCAAGCATCAGAAAGCACACAACTTCGTGACACAAGGTTTTTCTTCTTTCATTATTATCTCGCAAATTCGACGACCGATTGAGCTCAAATTTTCACAGGTTTGTTATTTTATGCATATGTTGAGATACACCAACTGTAAAGACTAGTCTTTGACAATTACCAATAGTGTCCACTGTCTTTAAAGGCACTGGACACATTTGGTAATTGTTAAACACCAGTCTTCTCACTTGGTGTGTCTCAACATGCATAAAATGAAAATGTGAACTCGATTGGTTGTCGAAGTTGCGAGAGAATAATGAAAGAAAAAACAACCCTTGTCGCACTCCAAATCATTTCCAATATTTTAGTGAGAAAATACTTTTTTCTCAAAAACTACGTGACTTCAGAGGGAGCCGTTTCTCACAATACTATCAACACATTGCTCGTTACCAAGTAAGTTTTTAATGCTAAACAACAATTATTTTGAGTAATTGCCAATAGTGTCCAGTGCCTTTAAATGTGAAATTGTATCGTCCACTTTGCAATTACCTGACTAACATACAATAACATGGCATCCCACCACTTAATAATAAAAATGGATTTATAACGCGCACTTCTCCAGAAAACCGACCAAGGCGCCTACACAAAATGAACACATTATACAATAGAAAATGAAGAATAAACATAACTTAACTTATACCCAATGGAAGTCTAAGTAAACAAGTGTGTTTTTAGTTCCCTCTTGGAGTTGTTGAGTGATGTTGAGTGATGTTGTTTTGCGAAGTGAGACAGGGAGCTTATTCCATAGGGCAGGAGCAGCTTCGGCGAAAACACGGTCTCCGTAACGAATTGTTCTAACAGCGCTGATATCGGAAGAGCTTATTTGTTAATTTTAACCCTGGAAATAGTCACCAGTTGTAATGTGGCTGGTCGGTTTGGGTAGTCAGCCGCACCTGTTGTAACCCCACAAAAAAAAACTAGTCTCATTATCTTTTCTGAGAAAAGCGGCACCAGATTGTTTTGACAGTTACGAGAGCGTACACAATTATATCAGGTGAATAGACATCATACTGGTGAAATAATATAACCACTTAGAAGTAAACCAATGATGGACGCCACGCATCTGACCAATGAGCATCCATCTTTTGACCTCTACGCGAGGGGGCGCCCTACTCGCGTGACGTCATTTTCTACTTTTAAACAGCTTATACACATGATCTCAATAATACATCGCAGACATCATCATCACCTTTGCACCGTCAAATCAAGGGCATGTAACTCATCAAGGCCTTAATTTCCCAAGGGTACCGGACCGCCTTTAGTTACTCTCAACACTCGTTGTGAATACAGCTACACGCATAATGAATTATTGTGTGTGTATGATGAGCGGCATCGTTCCATTTACAAAGTGATGACAGCTTGATTATCATATTTATACGGCCTGCCCGGCTGCGCCCCCATTCCATCCGCACTTTCCAACCCTTCCAGGCTTTTCTCGTATTAAAGGAACACGTTGCCTTGGATCGGACGAGTTGGTCAAAACAAAAGCGTTTGTAACCGTTTTTTATAAAATGCATATGGTTGGAAAGATGTTTTAAAAGTAGAATACAATGATCCACACAAGTTTGCCTTGAAATTGCGTGGTTTTCCTGTTACTGTGCGAACTAACATGGTCGGCCATTTATGGGAGTCAAAATTTTGACCCCCATAAATGGCCGACGTGTTAGTCGACGAGGTAAAAGGAAAACCACGCAATTTCGAGGCATGTTTGTGTGGATCATTGTATTCTACTTTTACAACATCTTTCTAACCATATGCATTTTATAAAAAACGGTTACAAACGCTTTTCAAAGACCAACTCGACCGATCCAAGGCAACGTGTTCCTTTAACTTAAAGACACTGGACACTTTTGGTAATTGTCAAAGACCAGTCTTCTCATTTGGTGTATCTCAACATATGCACAAAATAACAAACCTGTGAAATTTGAACTCAATTGGTCGTCGAAGTTGGGAGATAATACTGGGAAAAAAACACCCTTGTCACACGCAGTTGTGTGCTTTCATGTGCTTGTCTAATTTAAATCTAATTCTGAGGTCTCGAAATCAAAATCAAATATTTTAGTGGAAAATTACTTCTTTCTCGAAAACTATACGATACTTCAGAGGGAGCCGTTTCTCACAATGTTTTATACTATCAACAGCTCTTCATTGCTTGTTACTAAGTAAGTTTTTTATGCTAACAAATATTTTGAGTAAATACCAATAGTGTCCAGTGTCTTTGAACAAAAACGGCAAGTGATTTTTGTTTCAAAACCTTGAGTTTGGGGCCTAATTTTTGTTATCGATTATTACAAACAAAATGCGTTATACAAATATATAATATTTTCATTTTAGAAAATTAAGCGTTGTCGTTGTTTGCAAGTTGCTTTGTCCCTATTTGTACGTCCCCTATTTGTCCGTTTTCTCGTCTCTCTCTGTCCACAGGCTGGTTACTACAAACCTCGGCTCATCAAATCGGCCTCTTCTGTTCCTAGTTTAACTGACTATATTAACCGTACACTACTCTGATCGTTATTACATTGTATATGGACCCAGTAATGCTGGTTTTTTTTTTTACAGTATGTAAATAAATGTATATTGAATTAAACTAAAAAATATCAAAGTAACATAAATGATAAACAAATCTAATGTTAACAACTGTAAAATATCATTCCCGTTAAAAGAAATTCAGTTTTACACATTCCAAATGTCTTCAATCAAAGACCAGTCTTCTCACTTGGTTGTATACAACATATTGCATAAAATAACAAACCTTCAATTGGTCGTCTTAGTTGCGAGATAATAATGAAGAGAAAACACCCTTGTCACAGTTGTGTGCTTTCAGATGCTTGATTGCGAGACCTCACAAATTAATTCTGAGGTCTTAAAATCAACTTCGTGGAAAACAACTTCTTTCTCGAAAACTACGTTACTTCAGAGGGAGCCGTTTCTCAAAATGTTTCACACTATAAACAGCTCCCTATAATGCTTGTTACCAAGTAAGTTTTTATGCTAACAATTATTTTGAGTAATTACCAATAGTGCACTCTAAAAAAGAAGTGTAAAAACTTGGTGAGTAAATGTGCTGGGTACGAAAGTTGAGTAACTTCTTACGCAATGTTGGGCTATGTGGCTTTTTGGCCAGTACTCTCGAGAAGGTAATTTGAACCTTTTTAAGTTGCATACAAAAATTCGCCAGTGAAAGCAACTTATGGGTACAAAAACACATTTTCCTCGCCACAGGGTCAAGTTTACCTTGCGACGTACTAGAAAAAGCAGGACATGCTCTTTTTTGTGGTAAAATGTTGCACGTAATTGGGTAAACTGCTCCTCGTGGAAACCATTTTACCCATAATGCAACGTGCACATTACACACGGACGTATACAAGTCGCAGGCACAAGTCACAATCAAAGGTGGATGGGGTGGACATAGTTCTGATGTTGCAGGTCGTTGATGTTCTGATGTTCATTTAACCACAGTTGAGAGAATTTTGGCATTATGTTTGAGGTACAACAGTCTGTTGAAGTGAGAAATGCATCACCAGGAAATACGCGGATAGCAGCTTCAATTTCGTCAATAACAGGTTTGGCAAAACCAAACGGCTCTTTTGAGAGCCAACACCGCTTCTAAAAAGAGATTGTTACTTATAGTCTGCTCACGAGAACTTTGTTTTCGTTTTCACCCCCTGAATGTACACAAACACTCCGGTCGTTTTATGCAAGGTGGTTATAGGGTTGTGATCACCATATATTAATCGGAAATTATACTGTCCAGTCCAATTCAATGTATATATGGCTTTTTTAATTTTTTAGTAGTGTCCGTTTTGCTGCCAAAATGCACTACTTCTTTTTTTACTCAACACTTGGGGTTATGGTGCTCAACTACTGAGTAAATGGGTAGTCGGTTGTTGGGTACATTTTGACACAACAAAGTTGGGTAAGAAATTTGACGCATAGTTGGGTAGCCGGTTTACACAGAAATTGAGTAAATTACGACGCAACCCCTGTTGCGTACCGTTTTACCCTCCAAACGACCATGTTCCCTTTTGAACACCACAAAGAGTAAAATTTTACGCAACATTGGGTATTTTTTTCTTAGAGTGTGTCCACTGCCTTTAAAACATGTTTCGCACAGGTAGCTATTTCATCTCTTTAAATCAACTCTAGACTAATAAATTGCTCAAGATCACAGCAACTTGCTCCTGAACGCTTTCCTTTGTTTTACTCGATAATAAAAAAAGACCGTCAAATAATTCGGCGGCATGCAATTATAGAAAAAAGTTAAGTCATAATTAATCAGCGACCTTATTTGCCCCAATTATATATTTCGGTGGCCCTAATTTCCACAATCCAAGTATTCTCTCTCGTTCATAGATAATGATTTTCTCATTGAGGAGCAAAACCAGTGAAAGTCTATATTGATTGTTTTCCTCTTCTTTTGTTGGGTATTAATTGGCCAAGAATAAATGGAACATCAATCCATGATATAACCTCAAAAGGCAATAAAGGATACAATAGAACGACCTGTGTACAAGGTAAACTAAATATTATTTAAAATCAGATTGATCAACAATGATCCACTTTTGTTGTCTAGTTGAAACAGTTTTTCCTGTACACGAAATTCTGTCATCATCGATTAAAATAAGATCGTGTTTGTGCGCCGTTTATACAAACAAATAAAAAAAATTAAAAAACAGACATGCTTTCAGCAGCAGTTCAACAATACTCATAAATATTTTACAGTTTTTTGTTTTGTTCTGATGCTCCTCTTCTTTGTGTTGTTACAATCTAGAAATTAAGCCTTCATTTCTGAATCACAGTTTCATTTATACTATTTTTCATTTTGTTGTTGTTAACGTTTGTATCGATTTTGTTTTAAAGACCTGGACACTATTGGTAATTGTCAAAGGCTAGTCTTCGCAGTTGGTGTATCTCGGCATACGCATAAAATGACAAACCTGTTAAAATTTGAGCTCAATCGGTCGTTGAAGTTGCGAGATATTAATGAATTAAGAAAAAAACATCCTTGTTGCACCATTGTCACACGTAGTTGTGTGCTTTGCTTGATTTTGAGACCTCAAATTCTAAACCTGAGGTCTCGAAATCAAATTCCTAGAAAATTACTTCTTTCTCGAAAACTACGTCATTTCAGAGGGAGCCAATTCTCACACCATGTTATACTATCAACCTCTCCCCATTACTGGTTACCAAGTAAGGTGTTATGCTAGTAATTATTTTGAGTAATTACTAATAGTGCCCACTGCACAACTTGTTGTTCAGGATGTCTAGCGGTGCAGTGCGGTTCAAGTGCAAGTTATTGTTTTAAAAAAAGATGATAATTTGGAAACACGAAAGAACAAAGGTAAGAATAAAAGATGCGGCATCTTGATGGTTTCGTTAGAGAGAATGTCCCCGTCAATCTTTAAAGACACTGGACACTATTAGTATAGTCCAGTTTTCTCACGTCCTATATCTCAACATATGCATACAATAACAAACCTGTGAAAATTTGAGCTCGATCGGTCATCGAAGTTACGAGATAATAATGAAAGAAAAAACACCCTTGTCACACGAAGTTGTGAAGTCTCTAAATCAAGTTCGTAGAAAATTACTTCTTTCTCGAAAACTACTACAGTTTTGTCCTAGCTTTAAACACCACTGTAAACGCTTCAAATATTACCTGCTATCAGCATTTCATTGATTATAATTACTTGCAGATCGGCCGGCAACACAGTCCAACTTGAATTTTATTTTTTATTTTTTATAACATCATTTCCAAGCTACTCCTTTGGTATCAAACTAACCTCGACCTTGGGGGTACCGTTCCCGAGGGTCCCCCGTTCATTCCGCTCCACGATCCCCCGTCTACCCGTCTCCCTTTATCCAATCACACTATCTTCCAATTCATTTGTTTATTATACCTTTACAATTTTGTCATCCATGATAATGATAATTATGATCAACATGGCAGTGTTCATTAGCCCAAGGGCTTTTAAAAGGACTGAGTTAAGATACCATCTGATCACCATAATTGGAACTGTAAACATAAAGAAACCTTCCCCAATGCAAGGTCAATAAATACCTCTGTATACATAGAGTGCTATTGACCTTTATCATTGAGCAGCCATCTTGATTTTTCTCCCATTCAAATCAATGTTACTAAAGGATGTGTCCGAAACGGCGACTTCGGCTACAGCTACGGCTAGATCAGCGCGTCTGTCAGTGTTGTAGAATAGGCAGAAGTGCTCGATCTAGCCATAGCTGATGATCGTTGATAGCCGCAGTCACTGTTTCAGACACGGTCTTAAATCCAGTGTGGTTAGGAGAAACAGTCTGGTTCATATAGTAAGAGTAACCATAAATATGAATATGAATAGTAAACTTGCTGGTACAACCATGACTAAAACCTCTTTTGAAGGAGTGGTGGCTCTGAAAAGAGCCGGTTTGGTCTCGACGTTTCGAACATAGAGAGAACATAGTCTGGTTCCTTTTTGTACGCAAGCATTAATAAGTGTTATTGGATACAAGGAACAGGACAAAGATTATGTCGTTGTCCTCCAACTTTATTTCAAAAGGGACTCCAATAAAATACTGTCCTCATGAAAGTAGGGAAAGATACAAGTGTTTAAACTGCATGCACATTAGTTGCTGTTAGTTATTTGGTACTATAAGAGATCAACACTTGAAAATAACGTCATAGTACTGCTAAAACAAATAGCACAAGTTTGTGCCCCAGTCATTATAAGCTCAAATGTGACGCCATTTCGTTTCATCAATTTACATGAATGAACTGATGTGCCGACTGTTTTTTTTTTAAATGTTACGCCGTGGAATGTTTTTGGATTTTGACCCCAAAAAATTTACTTGAAGGGTATCAAACACTGGCACTTTACTCAATTTTACTGTGAAAGCTCTCTATCATAATATGACAGTGGCTTTATAGCGCGCATATCCGTCACTCAGTGACGCTTAAGGTGCTTTAACATTCTGCAAGGCATGTGTGACAATGCGATACCAACTCTCTTTACATAGCACCATGTAATGTTTACAAAGTGCTGTGGCGAAATATGCTGCCGATCAAACCAGGAATACCGGGGCGAACCCCTTCTCTTTTCGATAAGTGCACTGGGTTCTTTTACGCCCGTTACACAGCACACGGGACCAACAGCTTTACGTCCCATCCAAAGGACAAAGCATTATGCTTAAGTGTCTTGCTTTTAAGGACAAAGGTGTCGCGACTTGGACTCGAACCCACACTCTGCTGATCAGAAACACCAGAGTTTGAATCCGGTGCCCTTAACCGCTAGGCCGTGACACGCCTGTATATTGGATTGATGGCATCCCGTTGAGTGGATCACAAAAAAACTTAATTTGACCTTGGAGGCTCTCTTTAATGAAGTCATAAAAAGGCATTGTCGGGAAAACTAACCAGGAATAGGTTCCACTCCAAATGCTTCTTTGCCTTAATTACTTTTTTAATCTACTGCTTTCAATTTCCAAACATACCAGTGTAAATTTATTTTATAAATCAGAATAAACATTAACGAGAATTCCAGTATCCAATTATGGAGTAAACATTTGAATCAACTCTGTCAAGCGTACAGTGTGTGCCTTGCCGATTAACGCACGGTAATTTAACGCGCCATTTTTTTCCCCGCCATTTTTTTTGTAATCGGTCCTTTAGGGACCAGACGAGTTAAGTGAGTGCTTTTTATGACCGACCAGTCGATGCGTTAACTAAGCTTTTACTGATTGAGTTACTCTTCAAACATTGGTCCATAGAGAATTCAGCATTCTTTGAAAATAGAGATATTAACTACTTTCATTAGTCTGAGCAGGTAGGCGTATACCTTTTTTGTAATCAATTTACTTAACGATTAAGCTGATTCCCTTTCATAATAGAGGCGGAGTTTAGACCATTTTCTCTCTCAAGGTCCCGCACATCAGTCTCACGTGAAAAAATGTTACCGACTATTAAATCACATATTTATTACGATCTTTATGACATTTAAAGATGGCGTTGTTGCTTCATTGTGATTACGGCCGGAGCTCCCAAAACTATTAGCCGTTTTGACACAACCCGTAATTAGCCCGTCAAGGTTACCCAATAATTTATTTTAACAATTACACTCTTGGTAATTTAGAAACTGATTTCTGGCTAATCGTCTTTGCCTGACAGGCCGACCGCTAGCCGCTTAGGCGCCGTAGCAGCTGCCGCACTATGTACCGGTACCCCTGAACCTAGGCCTCTAGAAGTGCAGACAAAATTAATGTCACAATTTTTTTTTGGTTTTATCCCATAAACACACAACCGATTCAATTAGGTATTGACTTTTCTATATATAACACCCACAACTTAGTTCCGAACCATGTGGCCAAATCTGAAGTTTCCAATTCCAAACGAAATCATTTATTTATGATGTGTTTATTAAAGCCATTGGACACTATCGGTAATTGTCGAAGACCAGTCTTCTCACTTGGTGTATCTCAACATATGCATAAAATAACAAACCTGTGAAAATTCGAGCTCAATTGGTCATAGAAGTTGCGAGATATATAACGAAAGAAAAAACACCCTTGTCACACGAAGTTGTGTGCTTTCATTTTCATATGCTTGATTTCGAGACCTCAAGTTATAAGTCTGAGGCCTCGAAATCAAATTCGTGGAAAATTGCTTCTTTCTCACAAACTACGTCACTTCAGAGGGAGCTATTTCTTACAATGTTTTATACTACCAACCTCTCCCCATTAGTCGTAACAAAGTAAGGTTTTATGCTAATAATTATTTTGAGTATTTAGCAATAGTGTCAACTGCCTTTGAGAGCGAGTAATAAAGCAGAAGTGTGCCGTGTCAAGGGCATTCAGATGGTCCAACATAAAGTGTAGAAAGAGTTACGGGTGAATGCTCTTTTAAATACAATGATAGCACAGAAATGTCTCCTTCTAAAATAGTTTTGACATGTACAAAGCTTTAGTTCTTAAAACCACATGAATTCGTCATGTGCCGGGAAGAAAGGGCATGTATACTGTTTTGTCAGGCACACAACGTATTTTGTCCAGATAACAAAACGCCGTAAGGAATACGATGGATCATGACCCCTAAATTGGTGTTACTGTTATACGTTTGCTTTGCTATAACCCGAAAGACATGTTTTCTCATTACCAGGTAGGGTTAGATCTTCCTTTAATGACTATTTAATGGCAGGAAATTGATCAAAATTTCACACTCAGTTGTCTTGGAACTTGGACAATATTGGCAATTACTCTTAATAACTGTTAGCATAACTACTTGGTAACGAGCAATGGAGAGCTGTGTTGATAGTATAAAACATTGTGAGAAACGGCTCCCTCTGAAGTAACGTAGTTTTTGAGAAAGAGGTAATTTCTCACTCAAATAAAAAAAGACTTCAAGCCTTAAGCCTTTTATTAGGCATCTGAAAGCACACAAATTCGTGCAACAAGGGTGTCATTATTCTCTTGCAAATTCGATGACCAATTGAGCCCAAAGTTACAAAGGTTTGTTTTTTCTACGCGCATGTTGGGATACACCAAGTCACTGTCTTTGACCATTACCAAACGTGTCCAGTGCCTTTAAAAGAAGAACAAAAAGTGACGATTCCATATCAAGATTAAGTGCGCGAAAAGACCCAGTTGTAATTAACAACCGGTATCACGGCTGCAGGTTCATTTTTCACATGGCATTTTCAAATAATATGGAGTTTTACGGCTTTTGGGTCACACCTTCACACAATGTCTGTTCTATGAACATTGTCATTTGATGCTCGAATATCATTGTGTATTAACTGAGTGTACTTTTTAAGCCCACTTTACCTTCTAGCTACCGAATGATACCTCTTTCTTTTGCCCTTTCAAAACGTCCACGGTTCTCGTGTACTTTAACCAAAAGCCCCGCTTGAATCTATCAATCACCCACATCGACACAGGCGGTTTCGTGCGGATATTATTCTCTGCATTGTACTGATGGT
Source organism: Asterias amurensis (assembly GCF_032118995.1). Classification (NCBI taxonomy): domain Eukaryota; kingdom Metazoa; phylum Echinodermata; class Asteroidea; order Forcipulatida; family Asteriidae; genus Asterias; species Asterias amurensis. The sequence goes on along the minus strand of NC_092668.1, from coordinate 6,093,536 downwards.
GTATTAATATTTGCATCCAACCACACCTGCCCATATTATCAATAAATATCAAATGTCGCAAATGACCCGCAAAAAGTACAAGCGATCCGCGTAATCTGTCATATTTGTTGTTTTTTTAATTTTTTTATTCAAGAGAAGAGGGTTGGACATCCGTCGGAAAGTGACACTTTATACTTACGAATTGCCCAGTATCCGGACGCAGATAGAAATGGATCGATTTTGGGTCATTAAGTAGCGTCACCACGGAGTGATATATATGGCCATTAACCTTGGGGGAGAATAAAGCGATGAAGGTTCGCCTCTTCTCTTTTGTAGAGACATCAAACGGCCGCCGGATACAGCCACAACTCCGGTCTAGACTCGATTCTTACTGGTATCTTTATAAGACCATAATGGTACGTATTAAAATAAAATAAAAAAAAATAAAAAAATCGAATGTGTTTTAAATGAGCCTTGTATACTTTTATAACACCAAAGTTAGTAAAATGTTGAATGTGCTTGAAATGGGCCCTTCATTGGTTTCTCTATTTATCGCAATCAGGCAGACCTAAGTAAATGACTCCTTGTATTTCGTTTGGGTGTGGATCTATGGTAGTTAACATTGCAAAATATGCCCCTATAGTGGACCACATCATAGATAGACTGTTGATCTATTGAGTCACAGCTTAACTTTCCTCGTTTTTAGGCAGATTTATGCCCTATCTATATTGGCGGCTACGGCTAGGCTACGGCTAGGCTACGACTTGACTATGACTATGACGATTTTGTTTTTCATTGACTATGAATGGCCTCTAGTATAAGACCTACACGTAACGCCGTTTTTTCCAGTGAATCACGCACCCACCCGCCCACTATGTGACTCATTAAAATGTGATAGACTGAAACGTCGCCAGCTGCGAGATTTGCAGACCTGGTGGTTGGCACAAATGCTGGTGGCCCTGTAAAAGATACATGCAAATATCATTTAATACACCAATAACCATATTATCTATCATCAAAAACAAAGGTTTCACCCGTTCCTGTTATTCATAAAAAAGGGTTTTATTAATTAGGGCAAAGCAAATTGGCGCCGAACCAAATATAAAGTTAACTGAGTCCGAAAGTTAGTACAAAGTGGTGAAAGTGAATGTGGCATCGAGTTTGTCGTTGTTCTTGTTCTGTGCATTGAAACATTTTGTTTTTCAGAGGTGCCGTCAGTTTCACCAGACCCTTTCTAACTTAGGATTAATCTTATAAGACTTTGGACGAGTTAATAAGTTCCGTATCCATAGACTTTAGAACGCATTGAACCCATCCTAAGTTAGGACGAGTTCTAACTCGAGATAGGATTAATCCTGGCGTTTCGTGAATTCGGCTGCTTGTAATTTTCAGAAATAAAACCACTTTTACAAGCACCCTTTTTTCAGGGCAACGGTGAACAAATTTGACTAACTGTTGCTCAAAATGAACACTCGTGATCACCGTAAGTGAACACTGCGTGGGATGGTCTAGCGGTTAAGAGCACCGGATTCAAGCTCTGGTGTGTCTGGTCAACAGAGTGTGAGTTTGAGTCCCTGTGTCCTTAAACCACGATGTTCATCCTTCGGATGGGACGTAAACCGTTGGTCCCGTGTGAAGTGTAACGCACGTTAAAAAAACAGTGCACTTATCGAAAAGAGAATGGGTTCGCCCCGGTGTTCCTGGTCTGATCGGCAGCATATTGTGCCACAGCACCTTGTAAACCAATACATGGTGTTTTAAAGTAGTAGCCATCGTAGTTCAAAACCTAGTTTTACATATCTTGCAGGACAAAATACTGAGCGCTTTGATACGCACCTATGGGCGTGATATAGCGGTATTATAGGAACCTAGTATTGTTATTATTGTAAAATGACGTCATGAACGTCAACACAACCGGAGCAAAAGCAAAATGGCGACCGGCATGGCCCCTTTAATAGCTCCCACTCTAACTCTTAAGGACATAATAATACCACACGATGCCGTCGGCAAGCAAGGTTTTGCATTGATTTTTCTCCCCCCGTCCTTCCCGCCAAAATTCGCGTTGTAATTATTTGCATTGATTTATGGTTTGTAACGGCGGCTTCCCGTTTGTTTCTTACCTGGTTTAGAGAGGTAGGAAATTAAACCACGCAGCGAGATGAATGGCGGCTATTATGACGATGACATGACTGGATATAAGGCAGTCATATAATGTGACCTTGTCATATTATTGCACTGCCTGCTGATGTCCAAAGGAGAAAAAATGTACGGTTTTTTTTTTATGGATATACGAAAAGGAAATGAAGTTATAGAGGTTGGCCTTTTCGGAACCGTTTTAGTTGTACCTGCAGCGTTTAGCTGGTGGATGGATGCACCATGACATTAATGCACTGCCTGCTAATGTCCAAAAGAGAAAATGGGCGTTTTTTTTTATATGGATAGACGAAAAGGAAATGAAGGTATAGGGAATGGCCTTTTGGGGACTTGGGTGGGATGTACCTGCACGCATTAGCTGTGGGATAACATGGGTGCACCCAGTTGCAAATGTCTGCCCAATACATAATAAACTTGGGTGGGATGTACCTGCACGCATTAGCTGTGGGATAACATGGTTGCACCCAGTTGCAAATGTCTGCCCGACTCATAAACTAGCCATGGGTTTAGTGTTGATTCTATAGTTGGGTGCCAGTGTATACTATCAATGTCCACATTGCACATCTATAGTGGACATTCACATTTTATTTTGGGGGGTTTTGAGGGTTTTTAGTCCATTCTTTATTTTTATATTGTTGTCATTTCCTCTTATTGCGACGGTGTTTTGTCGTGGGTGCAGATTTTTGTTTTCAATAGTCTGGTTTGGCTAGTGTATTAATGTTTTCTTTTGTGTGATTTTTAAATGTTTCAGTGCAATCAGCTTTTTATATTGTATGATTATATTTTTATCGTTGGCAGGGGTCTGGTTTTATACATCTTTTGATGACAGTTTTATACTTTTGTTTTAACCTTGACAGCCCCTGTACAACTTGTAACTATTGTGTATGTCTAAAGATTTAAAATAAATAAATAAATATATGGTGTATAACAACTTTGCTTTTTCGATATTTGAGATTCGCATAGATTTGTAACGGTGAATGTTTATTCCATATCGATATTGGTCATTGGACATTCACATAGCTGAGAGAGGTTTGCGGTTCAACCACATTCACATAGATTGACACAGTGAATGTCTACCTTGTATCGTACATCGCTATTGGCCGTTCGTTTTACAAGCCTATACGATTGTACAATGTTCAATATCAAAGCAAACCAACGATGACATTCGCTGTACAAACCTATGCGAATATCGAAACAAAGCAATAGTGATATTCGCTGTACATACCTTTGTGAATGTCCAATGTACAATATCAAACTAATTTTACTTTAATACATACTCGAATGGCAGGGCCCAATTTCATAGAGCTGCTCAGCACAACAGTTTGCTAAGCCGGAAGTTTCTTCCTTGATAAAAACAAGACTACCATCAAAACTTTCACGCGATTTTCAGGAGAAGCAAACAACAGCTGAATACCAGTAACAATCAATATGCAACAAATGGAAATTTGGTTGGTAATCCTGTTTTTATCAAGCAAGAAATTTCATGCTTAGCAAAATTTGTGATTAGCAGCTCTATGAAATTGGCCCCAGATGAAGGAAGTGAACATAACCACACCCTTCAACAGTCAGCTTTTTTCATCCGATATGGTTGAAGGTGTCAGAAATCAAACTTTGTTAGTTTTGACAATTTAAACATACAGCATGGATAACAGATTTTCACAGATTTTATATTTTACTGGTCTTTGACAATTACCAAAGGTGTTCACTGCCTCTTAAGAGCTTGATGGGATTGACATTTATTAAAAATGGAAATCTATGAATTATTCAACGAGTAAAACTAGTAAAGATATTCGCTATAACATTATACCATGTGTTCTTTTGAAATGAAACACAAATGGTCATCGGGTATTTCTAGCTTGGCCAAACCCCATACTACTGAATCCATGATAAGAAACAGAAGCGCTGAATTTTAAAATAATACCCTTTATTTTTGACTTTGTGTCGCATCCATTTTTTAATTTGTGACTAAAATGTCATTGAAACAGTGTCAGAATCCCTCTCGCAAACCCTAGACCGGCTTACCAGGTCCACCAGTCCCAACCGCCTTGTCCTAACCAACACTTTGGCTCGTGAATATTAACAGCAAAGGACTATAGTTTTTAAGTCTCACTTCATAGAATATATACTCATGTCACGTTGCCTTGGATCGGACGAGTTGGTCTATAAAAAGCGTTTGAAACCGTTTGTTATGAAATGCATATGGTTAGAAAGATGTGTTAAAAGTAGAATATAATGATCCACACAAGTATCACTCAAAATTGCACGGTTTTCATTTTACGTCGCGAACTAAAACGGTCGGCTATTTATGTTGACTCCCATAAATGGCCGACCGTGTTAGTCGACGAGGTAAAAGGAAAACCGTGCAATTTCGAGGCATGTTAGTGTAGATCATTGTATTCCACTTTTACAACATCTTTCTAACCATACCGATTTTATAAAAAAAACGAGATACAGAACGCTTTTCAAAGACCAACTCGACCGATCCAAGGCAACGTGTTCCTTTAATAGCAGTCGTTTTGGGGGCTCTAAACTAGTCAGTGCATTTGGGGAATAATGAAAAATAAATAAATTATGTTTATTAATCGAGACATCGGCAATCTCTCATTTTGACACTTTTATCAATTCACCTGGGCCCTTCAGTCAATCAATCAATTTGATATCGGAACACAGATTTCTGTTCGGCTTCAATCTTAAGACCCAAATGACTTTTTTCAAGGTTGTGAGTCATAAACGTTAGGCCTATGCAGGAGATGCTATATATTTTTTACTCTTTTGAGGCCAACAGTTTCTGCTGGTTTTGCGGTCTATTTCCCAAACTTTGTTGTTAAAGTGGTAACTGATTGGTCGAAAGTCTATCATGTGATGAGCAATTACACCTGTGATTGGTTTATTTAAACATGATCATGTTTCTGTGACTCATAAACGTTAGTCCTACGCAGGAGATCCTATATTTTTCTACTCTTTTGAGGCCAACCTTTTCTGTTGGTTTTGCGGTCTACTTCCCCTAACTTTGTTGTTAACTGATTGGTCGAAAGCCTTTCATGTGATGAGTAATCTCATCTGTGATTGGTTATTTAAACACGACCCCGTGTCTGTGACTCATAAACGTTAGGCCTTTGCCGGAGATGCTAGATTTTTCTGGTCTTTTGAGGCCGACCTCCATGCTGGGTTTTTTAAAGTATATTGTCCCCAATATTATTATGTTGTTAAAGAGGTAACTGTTTGGTCGAAAGTCTATCACGTGATGAGCAATAACATCTGTGATTGGTTTATTTAAACAAGATCCTGTGTCTGTGACTCATAAACTTAACTCCTTTGCCGGAGACGCTAATTTTTTTCTGGTCTTTTGAGGCCGACCTCCATGCTGGGTTTTTTAAAAGTCTATTTTCCCCAGTTCTGTTGTTAAAGAGGTAACTGATTGGACAAAAGTATATCATGTGATCAGCAATCTCATCTGTGATTGGTTTAATTTAAACATGATCATGTGTCTGTGACACATAAACGTTAGGCCTATGCCGGAGATGCTAGATTTTTCTACTCTTTTGAGGCCGATCTCCATGCTGTTTTTAGTCTATTTTCCCAAATTCTGGTAACTGATTTGACACAAGTATATCATGTGATGAGCAATCTGTGATTGGTTTGTTAAATCATGTACGTGTCTATTGCACTTCCCAACTATGTTTTCTAAAGCGATAATATCCTTTTCTTTGTTAGTTTCTATTTGATGTAATTATTTTAACGTATGATGTTGTCATGTTCAATTCAGTTTTTAACTGCGAGACATGTTTTAATAAACCATTTTCGAATTGAGTTGAAATTGATCGGTCAAAAGTACATCATGTGATGAGCAATCACATATGTGACAGGTTTATTTAATAATATAATAACACCGTATTTATAGCGCATTTTTCCTAGGGTTGCAAAGCGCTCAGAGAATGACAAGAAAACCATAGTCGTGTGCCTAGCACACTCATTATTCTTCACAGTTCAATTAATTCCTTGCAACTTATAGATTGCACAATTTTGAAAGAGTACGGCAATATTTCATATTTTCCCCCGATAGATACAATGACTTTCATAACTGGGGAAATTAAGCTGACTAGTCAATAATTTATATTATTCCTTTGCTGCTTTCAATTGACTTAACAATGATGTGAGATCGGTTTCTTGGGACTTGTTAACTCCTGCTCAGGGAAACTCCAAAAAACAGCTCACGTCCGTCCGTATCCCTGATGTTGCGAGAAAGGCATCACCTTGGCAGACGATCACCGAAATGTGGCGAGAGTTTTGGCGGGAACTCGGCGTCAGAATGTGACTGTGAAGGTTCTCACGCACAACGCCTTCACACAACAGTCTCACCTCTGATCCGTGGCGCGGCCGAGAACACAAACCGGCATTATCGTTTGCTTCATGGCGTTTTCGCGCCACAAGTACTCGATGGATGGTTTCCTGCATGTTAAGCCGTCAATAAGTCAGATCTGTTAAAAACTTCAGCATCGTCTTGTCACAGTTATTTGACTCGCGCCATATTTTTTTGACGGGAGAGCGCGGGAGAAAAAAAGGCGCCAGCTTTCAGACTCATTCTGATGGGCTCCATCGACGGTTACATTATTGACCGTGGCGGGTTTTTTTAATTGTCGCAATTTTGTTGTATTTAGTTTGCATCGGGTTTTTGTGTTTATTTTCTTCTTCTCATTTTCCGCTTGTCAACACATGACTTGTTGTCAGTCTGATCCGACTTTAAACATGACATATTGATGTGGAAGGGACGGATAAATATTTCAAAAAGATGCAATTTCGGAATTAGATCTTTGCTTCATTCAAGGCTCTTGATGAATGATTGAGGTGGGACGTAAAGACATCTGTGACAACTTGTAAACGTCTTCATGTTGGGGGTTTTCGTATATGTTGCCTTTAGTGTTAATTTTGTGTATGCGGGGCCGGTGTACCAGTGTCTTTAGGGTGTTACTGGCATACAGAATGGGCTTAAGTCATAATGAATCAATGTCGCTATGTTGTGTTGAGTTGCTACGTGAGTACTATTTTCAGCACAATAGACGCAACGGGGCTATAGTTTTGACGACTTGTATACTTGCCCATGAATTCTGCGCTAAAGTGCCATTCTTTGATTAGGGTTTGTGCCAACTTTCTGGGCTATGAATACTCACCAACTAACTACGATAGTACCAAAGCTGGTTTGTACCGATGGCAGCGCTATAAAATTGGGTTCGCGCGGGCACTGGAGACCTTTGGTAATTGTCAAAGACCAGTACACACGCTGTATCCCAACATTTGCATAAAATAACAACTCTTTGACAATTTGGACTCAACTGGTCATTGAAATTGCAAGAGAATAACTAAAGAAAAAACACCCTTGTTGCTCAACCCCTGTGTGGTATTTGATGACCAAAAGATAACCTCTTTCTCAACAACTCTATATTTACTTCAGAGGATGCCGTTTCTCACAATGTTTTATACTATCAACAGCTCTCGTTAATACCAAGTGTTACAATTTTATGCTAACAAGTATTTTGAGTAATTACCGATAGTGTCCAGGCCTTTAACATTCTGCTTTTACATTCATGACCAAACTATAACCGATTTCCGAGCTATTGCTAATCGAATCATCCATGCCCCACCCAGTCAACCAAAACGAAACTTCAAAGTCAGCTTGGCGCCAATTTCATCCTTGGAGATGATGATTATCGTCTCTAGCAATGACCTAAAATAAAATGAGCGATGACTTCCAGAAACAGAATGATTGCCAGGCGGTAAGTTAGAGAAACACGCGGGAAATCGACGCTTAAAAATCGCACTGTGATTCAATTCACCAAGGACGTCATCAATTCGGGGTTTCATCATTTGAGTTGCAGGGGAGTTATGATCACAGAACCGCCCTTTGACGGATGGGATCAACAAATATCATCAAAATAAAAATGATGTGTATGTTTAAAAGCAGTGGACACTATTGGTAATTACTCAAAATAATTATTTGCATACAACCGTATCTTGGAAACGAGTAATGGGGAGAGGTTGATAGTATAAAACATTGTGAGAAACGGCTCCCTCTGAAGTGACGTAGTTTTCGAGAAAGAAGTAATTTTCCACGAATTTGATTTCGAGACCTCAGATTTAGAATTTGAGGTCACGAAATCAAGCATCTGAAAGCACACAACTCCGTGTGACAAGGTTTTTTCTTCTTTATAGTTATCTCGCAACTTCGACGACCAATCGAGCTAAAATTTTTACAGGTTTGTTATTTAATGCATAATTATGTTGAGATACACCAAGTGAGAAGACTGGTCTTCGACAATTACCAATCGTATCCAGTGTCTTTAAAGCTGTCGTATCATGTTATCTGGGCCCAATTTCATAAAGCCTTCAAGCACAAAAACTTGCTTAGCACAGAAAAGTATTGCTTAACAGAAACAGGTTACCAACCAAAATCACATTAAGCTTACATTGTTGTGACTGGTGCCCCACTCAATGTTTGCTTAGCAAAGAAATTTGTCAAGCAGTATTCTCTGCTTAACATGAGGGCCCTGCACTCAACGGCTAGCATTTTTTCTGCAGTATAGAATTGCCATCCTCAAACATTTTCCTCCTGGTATTTTTTTTTTTTAAAGATTCCCTTTCAGAAACCGACTTAGAGGGAAATAATCCCAATTGAAAAGCACTACGACAGTGGCAATTTTGTTGTACAGAAATGTTTTTCTGCCGGATGGGATCAACAAAATATCATAAACATGAAAATGATGTCTAAGTATAAAGCAGTGTCGTAATCATCGTATCTGGACTCAACGGCTTTGCTATCAGTATCTTTGCTCATTGGACTCTTGTTCTAAGAAATATGATCAGTTAAAAGAATTGTGATACAATTGGGTTTTTGCGACACCATAGAATTAAGAACAACGATTTTGTGTTAAATACACTGCTGGTCACAATATGAAGTGTGTATTATAGAATGCTGTATGATATTAATACTATAGATTAGTCGCTCGAACATGAAGAGGGACTAGAAATAATTGTCTGTTGAATACGCATGCGCACTGGAGTCAACTCTATTCCACATCGTGCGTGACGCCGTCTGAATGCCTTGATGGATAGCAACCCCCAGAGTGAAATTATGCTCATATTTATTACATGGCACAATGATACATCGTATGTCAAACTCAGTTAAAATGCCTTAATACACACCGCAGCTGTCTTCTTCCGAATCCAGCGGATCCACCGAGAAAGAAGGGGGAGAAAGCCAAATACACGCCTGCGAATGATCACAGGCGACCGCCTAGATGATGATGACAGAGTACGAGGATCGGCGGGCCGTATTTTACATTAGCGGGGGCATGCCGGGTTACCGCGTCGGCCAGCCGGGTTGTAACTTGTCGGCATCGCTGAGTGTGAGTGCCGCGCGGAAATCGGCTCATAACTCCCACTGGGGGAAACAATTCCCCAACCCCAAAAAAAGACTCTGATAAAAAACTCCTTTTCCCCGTGAAAAGACGAATACATAAAAAAAAATCCTCCCAGGCTAAATTAATGTCCATAACTCTTAGGGGAATTTTCAACGGAAATTTAGTTTTGTGAAAGAGTATGGTTGTTGAATTGTCGGCAGTATTGAATTACGCAGTGTGACTTTATGCATTGGGTTTTCGCAGTAAGATCACAATTATATGGGAGGTTATTTCAGTTCTAGAGTAAATATTTCTTAATTTTCTTTTTGTGTATAATAAATGTGTTTTATGGTGAGGAGATATTTGAAGACTTCTTTATACCCGAGAGTAATGCTGGCCTACTCAGTACGTTTGATTTTTGTAGACCATTTCAGTTTTATACTACACATGAAAAACATTTTAAACGGTAGAAGTTTTTGCAAACCAAACCAAACCGAGGCTGAATAGTCTGGTCCCTAAACAGTGTATCGATATGAATATAGAGACACGACCACTAGGGACACACTCGATTTTTTTTATTTTTTTTTTTATTTTTTATTTAATTATTGTGGCTTATGGAGGAATGGGAAAAAATGTACGAAACAAGACTCGTTTATTCGTTGTGTAGCCACAAGCCAGCCAAAACCAAACTTTCGTCGAGCTGAAAATCACACTTGACATAAAGCCTGTAAACATTTCGAGTATTGAACGAGTGAATGGACAACGTGTCCGAAATGTTGCAAACACTTGCTGTAAGCGCGGGAAATTTCGCGCGGGAACAAAACAAAATGTCAAAATTGCCCGAATGTTGGAAATGGAACCCCGCTAGTCGTTTAAAGGCACTGGACACCTTTGGCACATGTCAAAGACTTGTATTCTTATTTAATGCATACAATAGCAAATCTGTGAAAATTTGGACCTAATAGGTCATCGCAGTTACGAAGTAAAAACACTCCTTTGTACAAATTTGTGTGCATTCAGATGACTAATTATGACTAATAACAGGCTTAAGTCTTGTATTATTTGAGTAATAGAAATTATCTCTTTCTCAAAAACTACGTTACTGCAGAGGGAGCCGTTTCCCACACAATGTTTTATACTATCAACTATCCGTTTGTATACCATCAATTATTTTGAGTAATTACCGATAGTGCCTTTAACCGTCCAAAAGATCGGCTCGTTTTGGAGGCGTTATAATAACTTGGGACATTATCGCAGAGGTCAGTGTGGCTGACTCGAGATGAAATATGTTGTTGAACCCCGAGATTATTTTGTTTGATGTGAACGCACTTGAGACAAAGTGTTGACGTGTCGAGAGCGCGGTGACGAAAAGTCGAAAATATCTTTTGTGTCCGTCTCTCTCTCAAGCGAGGGCGTTTAGTTGTTATTATAAAAGATCACTCATCATAATGATCAGTCGAAAGAGCTTTGACAGTTGGTGATGACAGGGTAAAGTGCTAGCCACAGAGTGCACTGGGGTTGTACTTTTTTCCCGGCTATATAATGTGGGAACTGCTATTGTTTATGATCGGTTGCTCTTGATAGATGGAACTTTGCATCGGGAATAAAATATTAATGGTGGTTGTACCCATATATACATGTGCACCGATGTGTGTAAGCACTGTATACTGTATACTCAGTACTTGCCCGAGCTCCTTGAAAAGAAATCATATTTCACAGAACTCGGGTAAGTACTGAGTTTACAGTGGTAACCCACATCGGTGTATGTTGGGTAAAAACAATATTAATACACGGTTGTTATTTGTTGTAGTTTTAGTAGAACTAAGGATTTTCTGTACACAAATGACGACTGGGTACATTTTGAGTACGAATGGGTTAACGATGATACTATTAAATGCTCAATTTAATATTTAACTTCGTGTATAAACTCTTGTTTGTATTTGTTTGTCTCCATGTAAAAAGCACATCACATGGACCCATGCTCCCTTCTCTCATTTCTCCCTTTATTGGTGCAGTGGCAACACTTCTCGATAACCATTCTGGTCGCAGCTCCGTGCACCATTGTTACCTTTACGTCTGGTACCTTGGCGTATTATTTTTTTACCCACTTATACGATCAGTCTGGCAGTGACCAGTAAGCAGTGTGAATAACGGGAACCAGACTGCTTTATTCAAGCCCACGGCACTTCAGTCGCTTTTAGTATTGAGGCTGTTCCTATCTTTTCGAGAGCCAGTAGTATGGAGGATTGTTTCATAAAGGACTTTTTATGTATAAACTGAAAAAATAGCGGCCTTTTGTTCTCCTTGACTTTAAATCGGGCTCCGGCTGGTTCCGGACGGGCTCCGGCCCATTGTGCTCCGGCTCCTTCATCAATTTAGGAGCAGTGTATTCTTCACGGTGTTTCTATCATCACATGGAGCTCGGAGCCGGAGCAGGCCTGTATGTTTTGTTTTTGAAAGGGCAAGGGCGCCATGGGCACCCAATGAGGAAATTGTAAATTACTACTTCATCATTTCAAGGGCACTAAGGCAATGACCAGGGATCATGGAGGCAATCGCCTTCGTTGCCTCCATGGAGTATCAGGCCTGTCGGAAACGGAGCCTAGGCAGAGGTTTGGTAAGCCCATGGTAGCTAGGCTGGGCTTGCGTGCTACCTCCAGGCCTGAGTGATACTTCACGGAGGCAACGGATGCGATTGCCTCCATGCCCCCTGGTCATTGCCGTGGTGCCTTTGAAATGCTCCAGTAGAAAATGTACAATTTCCTCATAGGGTGCCCTTTGCCATGGAGAAGATGCCTTGGTGCCCTTGCCCTTCCAAACACGAGGCATGTACCTCTCTATATAGACCTTTATCAGTTGTGTCCATCTTGATTTTACTCCATTCCAAATCATGGTAACCAAACTGAGGCTAGCCGAAATAATAGTCTGGTGCCATGTTTGTGCAATGATTCTGTCAGCATTAATAACTTTTATTGGAAATGGGGAACACGACCAAGATGGTGAAAGCGTGATAAAGGTCTATAGCATTGGTGTAGCCGCGTGGATCCGGCTACATACATTTTAGATTGCCTATTTGAGTCAATCTGTGCAGCAACGATACCTGACTAATCTAAACCAGTCCTCAAGAGCCCCCGACCGAAGAGAGAAGGGAGTCTTAACGCGAGGGTGTCGTCGGCACGTCCCGTCGGGATGGGTCCCCGGCGAGATCACACAGCATCAAATCACGGCCGCCACTCCAAATGAGTTTTTCTATCAACGATGACGGGCTGGTATGGCATACTAATGGACGCAGGGAAGACGTGATGGTGGTGCGAGAAGGGGTTTTGCAGGCTTTGGAGGAGAAAGATGGTTGAGGGTTAGAGTGGAAGAGATAACATCGCATGCTCCTCGACGGGGCAATGACTACGAACTAGATAATTAGAGGCTGATCATAGTCTTTTTTTTTTTTCTTTTTTTTTTTTTTTTTTTACATCTCTCCATTCTGCGCAATTGATCGGTATTGCCGTAACCTTTGGCATCACACTGGATATGCTCTCTTTACCAACAGCTATGGGCAGCCAGAATTATTTATAATTCAGCAATCAGTTATCATTTGTTACTGTTATAACGGTGTTCGAGTTGGCGTAGTGGTATCTTTCCCGGCCTTCCACCTAAATGACTACGGCTCGAAACACGCCGTGGGCACTATGTTGATTAGGTTTGTTCGGTTGTTGTTTTTCGTTATTTTCAGTGACTGCTGTATGGGTTTTCCCTTGAATACATTTCTGGGGTTTTCCTTCAACATCTAAAAATAAAACTTTATTCCACGTGTTGTTTTCTCCCCATTCGGTTCATGGCTAGTGTGTATATACCGTTCGATTGTTTTATTAAATATTATAAATATTGTATAATATCACTGAAAATCTGGAGCGGTTATGTCCATGCACACCATAAATGAAATCGCGATCTGAGAAACAGATCGTTGTCTCTTAAACCAGGTTCCTTAGAAAGGAATCGTTTCTCAAAATGTTGAATGATATCAGCAGCTTCTTACAAAGGAATTTGTATTGATCATTAATTTCTGGAGTAATTACCAAACGTAAACCCTCTCTTTAAAGGCATTGAACACCTTTGGTAATTTTCAAATACCAGTTTTCTCTCTTTCAACATATTGTGCAAACATTAACAAACCTGTGAAAATTTGAACTAGAATGGTCGTCGAAGTTGCGAGAATAGTAGAAGAAAAAACAAAACTTGGCGAACAAGTTGTGTGCTTTCAGATGCTTGACTTCGATAACTCAGCTAAAGGCCTCGACGTCAATTCAAATATTTAAGTGAGAAATAACTTGTCCTCAAAAACTACGTCACTTCAGAGGGAGCCGTTTCTCACAATGTTTTATACTATCAACAGCTCTCCATTGCTCGTTACCAAGTAAGTTTTGATGCTAACAATTATTCTGAGTAATTGCCAATAGTGATCTGTGCCTTTAAACCAGCCGTCGATTTCACCAAACTCTTCCTAACTTAGGATTAATCTTAGGACAAGGACGGGTTCAGTTCCGTATCCAAATACGTAGGACGCATTGAACCCATCCTGAGTTAGTAAGGATTAATCTTAGCGTTTCGTGAAGGGAATCGTTTCTCAAAATGTTATAAATTTTCATCAGCTTTTTTTATCAAGTTAATTTCTACAACTGTTATTTTCTGTAGTAAAAGGTAAATCATCCCTTAAAGCCTGAAAAATGTCTTTCAGAAGACAATGTGAAAACCGTCTCATCAAAAGAGTGATGAGTTTTCATTCTTTGTTGTAACAACCTTTTGTTTGAATCACCTGTTTGGGTTTATCTCTGTATGATAAGCTTCTTCTTTTGTGACAAGGTGAAGGCCTTTTCTCTGATCATGTCCAATTAAAATCGCTCGAGAGTCGAGACCATCACTTAAAGTCCCTGTCACGCAAACTGATTAAGTCAACCAGTGTTGCATTATATTATTATTCTTAAGGGTGCATTTAACTCTAATTGCCCTTCGCTGGGAACCTCCATTGGTCATTGATGCCGCATCATCATCTACTGATTGCCACTAATTTATCTGCAATGACTCTTGGTCATTAGTGGAGAGGCCAAGTTCAGCCATAACCATGAGTGTGTATAATTACCGTCATTCCCCTGGGGACAAGGTTGATGGGTTCACACACTAAGTGGACCTAATCATTTACCCCGAAAAGCTTAGAGCTGACATTATCTTAATTTATTCCTATTTATATTGTCATTTTTTTTTTTTTTTTTTTTAAATGTAATATTAGGGCTGTTCAGTTTTTTAATTGCGTGGGAACTCTGTTTCTAAGGTGGTTTGTTTCACAGTGGGGTTTCAATGTGTAGGAGGCTTCCCACGATACATTGTGCATCTTTGTAATGTCTTTACCATGTTTTATACAGTGTATGTTCCTGTTTATTGTCATCTTTTTATGTACCCCGTACTGCGGTGGTCGGTGGTGTTTTATGGGGGTGGGGGGGGGGTCCTGTGTAATTTGTTAATCATTTGTTTACCTTATAATACCACATAGTTCAGCTCTGTTCTGCCAGTTGATTTTTTTGTTATAAAAATGAATGAATGCACCAATATTCAATTTAGGAAAACATATGCACGAAATGTGGTGACAATGTCTTACATTAAGTGTGTGAAACTGCGAATCCACCATACATCGACGTCATTTTTCCATGCGAGTTGAATTAATAATTCCATACTTTTATCACTCGCGGAAATACATTCATCATGTCTCTTGAAGTTATTGGCCGTAAACACGATTTATTGCATCGTAACATTCAGTTCAAAATTTATGTTGAAAGGAAGCGTGTACTTTTGGTAATTCTTCCAACAGTTATTTATCATTATAAAATGAATTGGTAATGAGCACTGGATAAAAACCATGCCCTGATTTCAGCGTGTAAGCGCATTTACATTTTATAGTGTTGTAGTAACAACCGAAATCAAAACCAGCTGTTCCGTTTTTGTTTTGTTCTCGTTTTTTGGTTAATAATAATGTGACATGAGGGAACCATTTGAATCAAAAAGGGGCTTAATTCTATCATGACCTTCATAACCAGAGGCTTCAGACTAAAACTAAACCCTTTTACCCTTTCCAGCCCTGTATAACACCTTTAAAGCGTGACCCACATTGTATTCAAACAATCATTTCGATATAAACATTATTTTTCCTAAATTATTTCCAGCACTTCCAAATCCTTAACTTCCCAAGCCCCCTTTCCCCCATCAGAACTAGTCTCCCCCCCCCTATCAAGCTCTCTGATAGGTCACCTTGTTTATGTCGCTGTACTCTCCATTTTTTAGTTTCCATTTATAGAATTTTTTGTAATGATTCACGTATCAGGATACAACCCTAAATGTCCTCGAAGTGTGAAGAGAGTTCCAAGCATCTTAAACATTACACCATCTTCAAGATGAAGATATTTCTTGAGGGTGTAAAGGCCTTGAGGCTAAAGCCCTTGTGAACTTTTCGCCTTTCTCAACTTTCGTCTTTGGCAAATTTAACGCATATAGCTATTTGTATGCAAAGAACTGCTTTCTAAAATGGCTATTGTGATATCTTGGTTTTTCTTAAAGGCACTGGACACTTTTAGTAATTGTCAAAGACTAGCCTTCACAGTTGGTGTACCTCAACATATGCATAAAATAACAAACCTGTGAAAAATTGAGCTCAATCAGCCGTCGAACTTGCGAAGTAATAATGAAAGAAAAAACACCTTTGTCACGACGAAGTTGTGTGCGTTTATATGGTTGATTTCGAGACTTCAAGTTCTAAATCTAAGGTCTCGAAATCAAATTCGTGGAAAATTTCTTCTTTCTCGAAAACTATGACACTTCAGAGGGAGCCGTTTCTCACAATGTTTTATACCATCAACCTCTCCCCATTACTCGTCACTAAGAAAGGTTTTATGCTAACAATTATTTTGAGTAACTACAAATAGCGTCACCTGCCTTTAAGTGGACCAATGATACACTAAACTGAGGCTAGGAGTTGAGAATAGTAAGGTTCTACGTCAATAACTGTGGTGCAAACAGGGGACACGACAATGATGTGGTGGAGGCTTTTTTGAGACCGTTGGGCCTGCGAGCCTGTCACACGTCAGTTTAAAAAGTCAATTCAATTCAAATCAACAACATTTATTTACAAATTCCTTAATCCATATAAAAACAATGTAAACAAAGTGATACACGAATTGTATAGGAATTGGGGGCACAGCCAAGTAAGCACGCACGGCTTGTGTTAGGGACTGTCCATACAAAACAAGTCACACTAGAGTTAAAGGCAGTGAACACTGTTGGTAATTACTCAAAATAATTGTTAGTATAAAAACTTACTTGGTAACGAGTAATGGGGAGCTGCTGATAGTATAATGCATTGTGAGAAACAGCTCTCTCTGAAGTGACGTAGTTTTCGAGAAAGAAGTAATTTTCCACGAACTTGATTTCGAGACCTCAGAATAAGATTTTGAGGTTCCGAAATCAAGCGTCTGAAAGCACACAACTTCGTGTGACAAGGGTGTGTTTTCTTCCATTGTTTCTATGACCAATTGAGTTCAAATTTTCATAGGTTTGTTAATTTATGCATATGTTGAGATACACCCACTGAGAAGACTAGTCTTTGACAAATACCAATAGTGTCCATTGTCTTTAAGACATACAGAACAGCCGAAGCACAAAGCACAAAGCACAAAGCACAAAGCACATAACCAACAAAGACCTGAGACAACAAAACACACACCAGTAGCTGCCACTTGAGGGCAAACAATAGAAAACCTGTGCGCATAAAACTCGTCCAATGTTAGGTCTTCATTGACCTGAGTGAGGGCGCTGTTTGGGATTGTGACGTCATATGCTCGGACTTTATTTGGTTGTTTTTACTAGGCGATCTGAACCTTCTTAAGTTCTGGTTCAGCTTTAACCTGTTGGTACCATTGCCTAATTTGTGTACCGTCTTAAAACACATAAAAAAAGAATTTATACATCTTAACGAGACCTTGATTATAAGTGGAGAACATTGCATCACAGCCTTTAAGGAGACTCAAAGTGCTCCTTAATGGATCGTAGCTGTCTTCGCAGGATGGAAAGACGTCAGTGCTCGCTACATCTCCCCCAATATTGATAATTCATCTGCACTTTTTCAATTATGAAATCCATTTTTTCTCGAGATTGGACAGACATGCCATAACTCGACAGGGCCCAAATTATTAAATAGAATGCTTTCAATATCACGACCTTCAAGAAAAATATGACGGACACTTAAGGAATCATAGTTAATTATGCAAAGAAGAAGAAGAAATCTTAAAGCACGAGAGAGATGAGGGAGTAAAAGTCAAGGCGGGGATGACTCGACTCTCCCTTATGCCCTTGGCTCCTACATTGCTTCTTAACTGACGCCTGTCATGGTGTATTTCCTTTTCAAGTCATCATCATAGCAGCCGAGTTTCCTGGGACGCGATTAGGAGAAGATGCCTCCACCGAAGTTGAGGATATCACGTCAAGATAACCCGTGTTCCTTGAGCAGATTGTCCTGCTCTCCCTCTCTCCCCCCTCCCCCTGGACAAACCCCCACAGGGATTCAAACCATCATTCTGTATAATTGCAAAAAGTGACGGCTCTAATTCGACACGAGTCTTTGCTCTGGGACCCGTCAAATTGTTGGTTTCCTGATTTTTAGGTAACCCCGACGCCCGAACTAGCGTGGACAAGTTCAACAGTTTTCTTAACCCTAATGAATAACAGAAGTTTCGGCTGTGGCTCGTCAATTTGTCGTGCTTGTTAGTGAGTAATACACCATTTTTTTTTCAGGACTCAGGAATTGTGTCCAACCGAAAGTATAATCAAGATAACCTTGGGAAGCTGATAAGAAGAGAAGAAAAATAATAGTCTTTGGGAGTATACCTGAACTTTCTCAAGGTCTTTGGAGCTTTCAAAGCCTCAAGGCTGTCGTCTTTTGAGTGATGAACAGTGCAGGAATTGTTAGCTGTCAATTTAAGAGTTTTGTGGATACTGTCTTAAATCTGCAATTTTTGCAAACACGTTCAAAGGCACTGTATGGACACTTTTGATAAAAACTACTCAAAACAATTGTTAGCATAAAATCTTACTTGGTAACGAGCATGGAGAGCTGTTGATGGTATGAAACATTGTGAGAAACGGCTTCCTCTGAAGTATAGCCTTGCTCAAAGGCAGTCGCATTATTCGCTCCGAAAAGACGCCGCTGTAAACCCACCCGTATACCCTGTGCGTGGTGCGTGCGATCACACCGCATGACCCACCCGTATACACACTGTCACATCGTACGACTACTGTGCACACAAGTCATCCGCACTCGTACCACTAACCGCATGCGGAGGCCGTCAGGCCGACAGCCTTGTCGGGTCTGTAACTTCCGGGTTTAATGAGTTGTATTGAAAAATGTCCACAAGTGGAAAAAATTGGGGGGCTCTCGGATATGCTAGTATGCAGCTCATGAATATGTATATCTTTCGTCAGACCTATCAGACATCACAGGATGTGAGGCAAATGAATTATTCATTTTGACGTCCAATCACGCACACCTATCATGCTCGCTGAGCGTCCGTGGTGGTGTGATGTAGACATGTCTCGTCTTTCGCGGGCATTATGGTAATGAACTGACCGTGGGAATTCTTCGCTTATTATAGTAATGAGGTCAGTGGCTTCAACACAGACCCTACAAGGCTGTCGGCCTGACGGCCGACGCATGCGGATAGTGTACGGGGGCATCGTGTCGTGCGATGTTACGCATAGTGAATACGGGTGGGTTTTTATACAGCGGTGGTCTTTTTTCGGAGTGAATAATTCGACTGCCTTGAGCAAGGCTATCTGAAGTAACGTAGTTTTGAGAAAGAAGCAATTTATAACTCAAATATTAACATAAGGCCTTTTTTTAAGGTACCTTAAAAGCTCACAAATAATATGTTCAACAAAGGTGTTTTTTTCTTTCTTGGTTTTATTGCAACTTCGATAACCAATTGTGTAAAAAAAATCACAGATTAGTTGTTATATGTTGCGATGCACCAATAGTACTGGTCTTCGGCAGTTACCAAACGTGTCGAGTGCCTGGGAGTTCCCACGAAGGCTTCTTGTCGCCATAAATAGTTATAATGGAAGAAAAACACCCGTGTCACTCGAAGTTGTGTGCGTTTTATAGATGCTTGATTTGGAGACCTCAAAATCTAATTCTGAGGTCTCGAAATCCAAATCGTGGATAAATTACTTCTTTCTCAGAAACTACGTTACTTTCAGAGGGAGCCGTTTCTCACAATGTTTTATACCATCAACAGCTCCACATTGCTTTTTACCAAGTAAGGTTTTATGCTAATAATTATTTTGAGTAATTACCAATAGTGTCCACTGCCTTTAAAGAGAGTTTTTAAAAACGTTAAGGGCATTTAAGGCATTACATGGTGAGGAATGAATGCACATTATATATTTGGTTTGCTTACACCATGTGTATACTTGTTTGTATGTTCTTTTGTCAACTTGCTATTCTACGAATTTAAGGTCGTTCCCCTTTGAAATTTCTTTTCCCATTTCAGAGTTCAAATCATGTTATCATAGAATGACTAAATTCATTCCGGACATTATGTTAATTTTATTTACAGGAACGAACGGACACGTCCAATTTCAAACAGTTTAAAGTACTATGCACATCAACCGCTTCGCACCATGACGTTTCGATGGAACATAGATACAAAAGATACGCTCAACGTCAACAAAAGTAAGTTACTTCATAAAATATTATCACTCGCTATTGCTTCACACAGTTAAGCTGACGGGTGTTTGGGTCCCTCTGCATCAAACACCAGGGGTGAATTTCACAATGAGTTAAGACTAGTCTTATCATGAGTTAGGACGAGTTACTCGTCCTAACTCTTTGTGGAATCGACCCCTGAGCTGGCAGGTGTTTGGGTCTCTCTGCATCAAAGACCAGGGGTGAATTTCACAATGAGTTAAGACTAGTCTTATCATGAGTTAGGACGAGTTACTCGTCCTAACTCTTTGTGGAATCGACTCCTGAGCTGGCAGGTGTTTGGGTCTCTCTGCATCAAAGACCAGCAACTTTTACACAACTGTCTCGTTGGTCTCTTTACCAGTGGCGAGAATTTTTGTATTTTGGGGAATTGCGCTTAATAAATAATTGTTAGTATAGGCCTAATAACACAATGTGGTTAGTGTTTTGACTATTTTGGAATGGGACGTACAATACAGATGATCCGTTTACTCATCCTATCCGTCGACAAATTTTTATACAATCAAACAGAAATGTAGTTTTTACAAAATAAAATTAAAAACAACAGTTTTTTATTTATTAAAATTGTTTTCGTACATTGAGCCCAGACATTTTGGAAAATGTACAAAATGACGGTTCAGCGCGTCCGCTAAAATCAGCTAGTATTGAGTTGTGGAAGCCTACATGATCACTTGTCCCTTTTCGAAACCATGGCTTTGGCTCCAAATTCGGCTCAGGCTAGCTTGGCCCCGCGGTTGTTTTGACAATTGGCGCGTGCTTTGCGTGTACGTGCTCTGGGCTTCAGACGAGAGAACGGAGCCTGAAGCCAAATCCAAAGCCGAAGCCGTTGATTCGAAAAGGGCCTAGATCTTGCAATTCTTGAAAAGGGTTTATCATGTTAAAGTCTGAAACCATGCCCCCCCCCCCCCCCCCCCCCCACCACCCTAGGTGTCAAAGTATACTGTTTTTTTTACCAGGGTCTCTTCGTGCGTTTTTGTTGTCATAGTTGAACAACGCCGCGCGCCTCATTGAGTAGACCTCAACAATGCATTCACAAACCTGTCGTCGGCTGGTATCCCATAAATTTCGTTCACAAAATAGTCGTGGGCTGGGTTTTTTTCAACCACTAACTACCGTGGCAAGATAACTTCATCTTGAGCCGAGGATTGTGAATGGAATGGTTGCGAGGGATAACGCCTTGCTGACCTTGAGAATGAAACAGTCGTTAGGTGTCGTAATGGAACAAAGAGTAGACCTCACAAAACAGTCGTTGACTGGTATCGTGTCCCCCCCCCCTCCCTGTCAGGATAACTTCATCTTGAGATTGGTGAAATGAAATGGTTGCGAGGGATAACGCCTTGCTGACCTTGAGAGTGAAACAGTCGTGAGGTGTCACCACACTCCTCCCTCCTCCTCTTCGTCGGTAAATGGACGGCCACCTGCGACCCCAAACCCCCCTCGCTTAACGAGTCATTCCCCGGTCTTTGAAATGCCCACGGGAGATGTAGCCGCGCTGCGCTCCGACTAATGCAAAAGGTCAGTAAACCATCTTTAGATACACCATCCTTAGAGTTATAAAGTGACTTTGAAGCCTAATTGGCTGGCTCGTTGATGTGTTTGCTTGTATTCTGACCAGGAACGGTTAAACCATTATGTTCCGACGCATCAATGTTCCGACTTTGAAGCCTTGACCGTAGATCGTTGATGTGTTTACTTCTCTGATGAGAGAGGAAAAGTAGTCAGGAATGGTTACACATACTTTCCAACACAGCTACGTTCGTTCCGACTTTGAAGCCATCCCTGCAGACTATTGATGTGTTTCGTTGTACCCGGATTAGAGAGGCAGGTAGTCAGAAACGATGACGCCGCTATGTTCCGACACAGTTTTGCTCCAACTTTTAAGCCGTGCATCGTTGATGTGTTTGCTTGTATTTGGGCGAGAGAGGAACAGTAGTCCCGGAACGGTTTCGCACGTATGTTCCGACACATCTATGTTCCTACTTTGAAGCCTTGACTAGATCGTTGATGGTTTTTTTTGTTCGGATGAAATAGGCATGTTGTAGTCAGGAACAGTTAAACCCTTATGTTCCGACACAGCAATGTCCTAATTTGTATGTGTTTGATTGTCGGATGAAAGAGGCATGCACGTAGTCTAGTCAGGAACGTGGGTTCCTTAGAAATCATGCATTATATCTTTAAACCTATGAGATTGAATATAAATTCAAAAGTGTAAAGTGGAAACCAAAACAGAATGGTCGAGCTGTCAGTCTTGACTGACGAGCTGTCTAAACCATGAAGGGTTATTACCCAGTCAGATGTTTGACAAAGTGAAAGTCATTTAAACCACTTCTTCAAAAACCATTAACTTCAAAGGAACCTCTTGTCAAACAATGACAGGTAAATCATATCTCTCGAGAGACGATGTTGTCAGAGTGGTTTTCCCCGCAGGGCAGTTAATCTCCCGCAATAATTCCCCACCGACGTTTTAGTAAATAGAGTCAGCTGCAAAAAGATAGAAAAAGGAGTGTTTTAGAAGAGTCACTTTCAAGGGAGGGTGTTCGTTTGGTTATCACTCATAAGGTAAATAGCAATACAAAACTATTTAGGCATCACAACTGCCCCTTAAACGTCTGCTATTCAGTGGATTCTTGTTGAAGGCGCCGTGATATATCTGTGCTATTTAAGCATCGCAACTGCCCCTTTAATCTCTACTACTCAGCCGATTGTTTTTGAAGGTGCCGTGATACATCTGCGCCATTTAAGCATCACTACTGCTCCTTTAAAGCCCACTATTCAGTGAATTGTTTTTGAAGGTGCCGAAGAGAGAGAAAGAGGCAGAGAGAGTCTTCTCTTTTTAATTCCTCGTTGAGCAATGATCTCTCCTGCCGTCTTGTATCCTCCCGCCACTCATCTTGAGATGGAGATAAGAAGAGTAATGAAACATGACGGGGTCGTAGTCGGAGATCATTTATAATTCGTGGCGCCTCAACTGTACTTACTTCTCTCAAGAGACACGACTCAGCGCGAATCCCTCCCCCATTAAATACATTTTGTTGTACAGGTATTCGAGCAACGATTTTTCTTCTGTCGAATGTTTGTCGTGCTTTCCCTTCTTTGGACACCTTTGGTAATTGTCAAAGACCAGTCTTCTCACTTGGTGTATCTCAACATATGCACAAATAGACAAACCTGTGAAAGTTTGAACTCAATAATTGCTCTTCAAAGTTGTGAGATAACAATGAAAGAAGAAACACCCCTTATCATGCGAAGTTGTGTGCTTTCAGATGCTTGATTTCGGGACCTCAAATCTAATTCTGAGGTCTCGAAATCAAACTCGTGGAAAAATACCTCTTTCTCGAAACTACGTTACTTTAGAGGGAGCCGTTTCTCACAATTTGTTATACTATTAACCTCTCCCCATTACTTGTCACCAAGTTCACCTTTCGTGGTTGTCCTGGCATTTCGTTCTTTTTTAAGGATTCCCATTATTGAATCGTTTTAGAAGAAGAAAACATTCACCATTGAAAAGCACTACGACACAGTCTGAGAGATATTACTTTAGGCTTGTCCTAAATAATTAAAGGACAAGTCGTCCTAACTCGAAAAAAGACTAGTCTTAACTCTTTATGAAATCCTCCACTTCTCACCTTTGGTAAATGCAAAAGACCAGTATTCCCAACATATGCATGAAATAACAAACCTGTAAAATGTTGACTCAAATGGTCATCAACGTTTTACGAGAATAGTGAAAACAAAAACTTGTTGTATCGTGTGCTTTCAGGGCTGGTCTTTCATATTTGAGTGAGAAATTACCTCTTGAATAAAAACTATGTTCTTTCAGGGGGAGCCGTTCCTCATAATAGTTGTGTGATGGATCTCTGAGAAGAGCCGGTTTGTCCTGCTCGACGTTTCGTTCAGTGAGCTCTGACTGTCTTCTTTGCCAAAGTCTTATCTGGCGTCATAGTCTTAATCTTCGGATTTGGAACCGTGTCTCCCGATTTCATAAATTTATTGTAGAAAAGGAAATTGTTTCTCAAAATGTTATAACATCATCAACAGCTGCAGCCCTTTTTTACCAACTTAAGGAAGTTTTTATGGTCATTAATTCTGTTTAGTAATTACCAAATGTAGTTCATACCCTCGAGGGTATATATACCTACCCTTTAAGGATTTGTAGAGCTGTCAAAATAGTCGCAAACAGTGTTCATGTTTTGATGTAATCAATCAAATGCATGGAATAACAAACCTTTAGAAATTTGGGCCAAATCCGTTGTGTTTGGTAAGAATAAAATAGTAAGAAAACATGCAATAGTCAGCGTGTAAACACATTTTGTCCTTTTGTTGTAACAACTGAAGTCAGCTATTGCGTGTTTTTTTCAGATACGGTTTTCACAAAATAATGACCTCGTTTCAGAGAGAAATATTTTACAGGGAAAAAATGGTTTCATTATGACCTTCATAATCAGTACTTTCTGACTAAGATTAAACAATATTTTGTTTTTCTCTGGACACTATTGGCAATTACTGAAAATTACTGAACATTTTGAGAAACGCCGCAGTTTTTGAGAACTGGGAGGTCATGTCTCACTCACTAAAGTATTTTATTATGAACATGAAAACACACATATTTGAGCAACAATGGTGATTTTTCTTTCATTATACTTACTTGCAACTTCAATGACCAATTGAGCTCAAATGAGGTTTGTTATTTCATGCATATGTTGAGATACACGAAGTAAAAAGACTGGTCTTTGACAATTACCAAACGTGTCAACGTCGTGTCAACGTTTCCCCATCATTGCAGAAAGAAAGGGACACGAACCTTTCTGGAATAGTGCTTTGGGAATACCGGCACTAATTGACAAAGATGTTAATGGTGTACTTTATTTATGTTTAATCCTTATAACACTCTTTCCTTACTGTCTTTCAATTAAACTCAATCTTGTTGTTTTTGTTTCGGACATTAATTTTCAAAATGTCAATTCAAAAATTCTGCAGATTCCAAGCATGTTTTCCTCAAAATGTTTTCAAATGGCAAATGTGGCACCCAGGATAGGTTCTCTGTTTTTTAGATTACCCAGACAAGTTTTTTTTTTTGAACGGTCGAAATATTTCCAAATTTCCACTATGGCACCCAAACCCCATATAAGTTCTCTGGTTTTAGATTGCCAAGAGATGTTTTCACTCCAAAGGAACAAAGTAATCCCAAATTACAATTATGACACCTATAGGTTCTCTGTAAATTGTTAGATTGCCCGGACATGTTTTCATTTCAAAAAATCAAAATAACTTCAAATTCCAACTTGGGTACCCATTTAGGCTAGGTTCTCTCTTGTTCAATCTACCACCTAGGCCAACTTTTGGCACCCAAATAGGTTCTCTGATTTTTAGATTGCGCCCATACATGTTTTCATTTCAAAGGATCTAAATCAATCCAAATTCCAACTTGGGCACCCACATAGGCTAGGTTCTCTGTGGTTCAATCTACCACGTATGCTAACTTTGGGCACCCAAATAGGTTCCATGATTTTTAGATTGCGCACAGACATGTTTTCATTTCAACTTAGGATCAAAATCAATCCAAATTCCAACTTGGGCATCCATTTAGGCTAGGTTCTCTCTTGTTCAATCTACCACCTATGCCAACTATGGGCACCCAAATAGGTTCTCTTATTTTTAGATTGCGCCTAGACATGTTTTCATTTCAAAGGATCAAAATAAATCCAAATGCCAACTATAACACCCATTGAAATTTCAGATTGCCCAGACATAATTTCATTTCGAAGATCCAACATCATTCCAAATGCCAACTTGTGCACCCATTTTAGGATTCTTCTGTTTTTAGATTTCCCTGCTGGCATCCACGGTGTGAACTTTACCTTTGTACAAGACCGTCCTTGTCCATTAGTGAAAACTAAATCCATTTGTGCGCATTAAGTTTGCTTCGTGAAACCTTTCATATTTTCACCTCGCACAGTTCAGCAGGGGTATCCTGCAGTGATATTACACACTTATTTAGTACTGCCTGATTAAAGCGCCCATGCGCAAGTTATAAGCCCTAGCGGTACCTGCTTGATTGACTAATTGATTGATTGATTGATCGATTGATTGATTGATTGACTGGTGGATTGACTAATTGATTGACCAAATTCATTTTCTTTGACCTTAGATCTTGACCTTCTTGTAGACTGTTGGATGAGACATCTTTGAGTTGTGTTTCCTATGGTCAGACTAAATGTGATCCAAGTACTTGAGCTAGGAACATGGTGCCCCCCCCCCCCCCCGCCAATCTTACAAACAGCCTGTTTGGTTTCTGATTGCCTATGTGTTATCATAATCGGTGCTTGAAGCTTTGCATGGTGTCAAGGGTAACATAAAAACATAAATAGTTGCGGGTACAACCAGTATCCTCTAATAATCGTCAGGAGAAAGCATTTCTCCTGTAGACGAGCAGAAGACTGTTCGAAACGTCGAGACCAAACCGGCTCTTTTCAAAGCCAACATTCACCCTAAAGAGCATTATTGTTTTACCAGCAAGTGTACTATTATCAACATCTATAAAAGTCAGGACAATAATCCATATGTGAGTATTTGGTTGTGAAACGATGTGCACCGGTGACACTTAACATTAATGCTTCCCTGCGCCCAGATGTATCATAGGCAAGATGCTCCATCACTGCTCTCGATGTCGATGGCGAAGTTAAAGGTACCAGACACAATGGTAATACTCAACACAAGTGTTAGCATCACAAGTTACTTGGTAACGAGCAATGGAGAGCTGATGATAGTATGTATAGTTCCTTATTATTATTTTTTGCAACTTCGATGACCAATTGAGTCCAAATAATATTCACAGATTTGTTATTTTATGCATATGTTGAGATACACCAAGTGAGAATATTGGTCTTTGACACTTACCAAAGGTGTCCAGTGCCTTTTAAGCATCCACTGAAAATATTAACCGCAGCATCGTGATCTGCTTTCGCATCAGAGGAATATGAAAATCACACGTCAAGGGAAACTACTAATTAACAGTAACCTGATAACCCACATTGTCAAAAGAGGGGATTTTGTTTCCTAATCTCCCCAACATGTTGAGGCAAGTGTTTACTTTATTCCTATATCAGAGAGTGGCTGTTTCATATTTCATCATATTGGCCTGTTATAGCAGTATCATTAATAGGCGTGTTGTCTCTTGAGGGAACTCAGAGCAGATTTTTACAGTCGAGGTGATCGTTTAATTTCTGTCTTAGTTTCTGGCAAAACGACGTGCGTTTTTAAAGACACTGGACACGATTGGTAATTGTCAAAGACCAGTCTTATTTCTAGGTGTATCTCCACATATCCATACAATAACAAACCTGTGAATATTTGAGCTCAATTGGTCCGAATTTGCGAGATAATAATGAAAGAAAATCACCCTTGTCACACCAAGTTGTGTGCTTTCAGATGCTTGATTTCGAGACCTCAAATTCTAAATCTGAGGTCTCGAAATCAAATTCGGAAAACTACTTCTTTTTCGAAAACTATGTTACTTCACAGAGGGAGCCGCTTCTTACAATGTTAAACAGCTCTCAATTACTCGTTACCAAGTAAATTGTGTATGCTAAACAGTTTATTTAGAGTAATTACCAATAGTGTCCACTGCCTTTAACCCAAAGAACCTCTGTTTTTATTAAACTTGATCCCTCTATGGATGGAATCTTGCAGGTAACTGATCATGAGTTAGTAAGGTTTTGTTTATTTGTAGTTTTGGGCACAAACAAGAGTGAGTTGCACGATTTGCAACTTTGCATGGTGGGAGTAATAGGTGAGGTTTGCCATAGCACCATGTGTAATTATCTTTTGAGTAGCGTTGGTTCCGAAAAGAACAGCACAACGACTTTTTAAGCACAGACAAATATTGCCTAGCAGAAACATGGTTACCAGCCAAAATTCCATTAAGCTTGTGTCTGTTGACCCTTTCATTGTTTTTTGCTTAGCAAAGACATTTGCTTAGCCTTAATAGCTTTATGAAACTGGGCCACGGTGGTTGACAACTATGTCTTTAGTCATCTTGACAACCCACACAAAAATGCATTTTATATTTGGATTACATTTGAAGGGAGTGTAAATCAATAACTAGCTTTTGGGGGTTTGAGAGGAGGGACTGCTTGTCATTCTCAGCGGTCAGGCTTATCAATTTGGTTACAAATTCCCGATTTCCGGTTGGATTATATTTGGCCACTTCCTTTTGGAGTGCTTACCATGTCATTTCCACTTTCACAGGTGTTTTGTGATTGGAGGAAACGCGGCCGGGAATCGTGACGTCATTCCCATTCATCTGTCATGAGCTCGTCCAATCTTATGGGTTTTGATCTTCCGTTGGATTTAAAGGAACACGTTGCCTTGGATCGGTCGAGTTGGTCTTTAAAATCGTTTGTAACCGTTTGTTACAAGATGCATATGTGTAGAAAGATGTTTGAAAAGTAGAATACAATGATCCGCACAAACATGCCTCGAAATTGCACGAATTTCCTTTTACCTCGTCGACTAACACGGTCGGCCATTTAGGGGAGTCAAATGTTTGACTCCCATAAATGGCCGACCGTGATAGTTTGCAAAGTAAAAGGAAAACCACGCAATTTCGAGGCAAACTTGTGTGGATCGTTCTACTTTTAAAACATCTTTCTAACCATATCGTTTTATAACAAACGGTTACAAGCGCTTTTTACAGACCAACTCGACCGATCCAAGGCAACGTGTTCCTTTAAAAGGCTCTGTTGCCCCCATGCCAGGAAACGTGAACTCTTTTAAAACCCGCCTTGCTGATGGACATTTTGACGGGGGAAATTTTGACACAAGTTGATGACTTTATGTTTGTATGGCTTTATCGTATGCTGTGTTGAGATATTCCATAAAGGGTATATTATACATATATTTTCCTTTTGATTGTTACGATCTTGATTGGGCCTCTGAGAAAGTGGACACTATTGGTAATTGTCAAAGACCAGTCTTCTCACTTTGTGTATCTCAACATATGCATAAAATAACAAACCTGTGAAAATTTGAGCTCAATTGGTTGTCAAAGTTGCGAGTAATGAAAGAAAAAACACCTTTGTCACACGAAGGTGTGTGCTTTCAGATGCTTGATTTCGAGACCTCAAATTCTAAATATTAAAGTCTTGAAATCAAATTCGTGGAAAATTACTTCTTTCTCGAAAACTACGTTACTTCAGACTGAGGGAGCCGTTTCTCACAATGTTTTATACTATCAACCTCTCCCCATTACTCATTACCAAGTGAGGTTTTACGCTAATAATCATTTTGAGTAGTAACCAATAGTGTCCACTGCCTTTAAAAAGCTATGTTGCCTCCCATGCCAGGAAGTGTGATCTCTTTTAAAACCCGCCTTGCTGATGGACATTTGGACGGGGGAGAATTTCGACACAAGTTGATGACTTTATCCAATGCTATGTCC
The DNA here is from genome assembly GCF_032118995.1 of Asterias amurensis. Taxonomy (NCBI): domain Eukaryota; kingdom Metazoa; phylum Echinodermata; class Asteroidea; order Forcipulatida; family Asteriidae; genus Asterias; species Asterias amurensis. Next base: position 6,063,772 of record NC_092668.1, on the reverse strand, counting down.
AAAAGGGTATATATATTTTCCTGTTGATTGTTATGAACGTGCATTGCGCCTCTGCTAAGAACTTGGATTGGGCAATGTACTTTTTGTCCATTGAATTTTGTAACAGTGTTGACTGTAAACTAGGCCTGTATTTACAATCATTTCATAATGAACGAGCCAATGCTGGTCTATTGTAAAGCAGATGGTTGGTCATAAATCATTGAATACTCAACCCATGTCGGATCTGTTACGGCTGATCATCCGTCTGCCACACATGACGACGTTTCGTTTAAAGCTGTCGAAAGTGGCGCATCACTGTCGCCACTGTCATAGTTCACCGACAGCGCGCCATTCATAGCAACGGTCAAGGGTCACCACGCATGGCCGAGTGCGCCTCCTACATTGCCCAGCCCCCATCCGAGTTGTTGCAATCAGTAAGCCTTTCCCCATTGTGGCAAATGAAAAAGGGGGAACTAATAAAGCTGATGTGGCTTGACGATCAAAGCGGTACCGTGTGACAGCTTGATCAACCCGTCTAAACGCTCGGACGACTTAACGAGCAGATAAATGGTCATTTTCCATGGTTTTGTTTGTTCCCTGAAAATAAGGTTGTTGACGCTTTCACTGGGGCATGTATTCCGTTCTGTTGTTGTTGATTATAATTATTTCCTGTTGGTGTACTTTCCACCACCACCCTCAGGCTATTTACTTTAATTTAACTTTTCAAATCCAATTGGAAATATTGAAAGACCAAACAAGTCCTTTGAAAACCCGTAAAAAAAGGAATTATGAATGATAGAAACCCCTGGTTGACATTTTTTTTACACACAAAGTCAAAAGTACAGCGTTTGACCCCGTAGACTTTTCATAACATTTCCAACCCAACTGTTATGATTGATTTAACAAGAAATCGAAAAATGTGTGATTGAAATACATAAGTTCCTGGCTTTTGTAAACAATCAATTTCTGTAACTGTGCAACATTGGAACGCAAGTGTTTGTGCGACATTCCGTTTTTGTGTTAACCCAAACTTTGTCTTAAAGGCACTGCTGGACACCATTGGTAATTACTCAAAAATAAATGTTAGCATACAAAACTTAGTTGGTAACGAGAATTGGAGAAAGGGGTAATTTCTCACTCAAATATTAAAAAACTTTAGACCTGAAGCTTTTTTGTAGGCATCTGAAAGCACATCTTTCTCTTGCTTCCTCGATGATCAATTGAAATCGAATTTTCGTAGATTTTTTATATGCTTATAATGTTGGAATACACCAAGAGCAAGTTCGAGTGCACACATTTAGTCCACCAGTGGTCGACCACAGACTAGCAACGCCCATGCGCAGTGACGTACTCACCCGAACGACTCGTTGGTAGTCTAGTCAATCCATGAGTCTACCTTCCACCTTTTCTACCTTCCACCTTTTCGCCTTCCACCTTTTCGCTTAAGTGTCACTGGTTCTCTTCTGCACCTAACACATGTTAGAATGGAACATGCTGTTGGGACCAGTGAAGAAACCATGAGCTCGAGGCTGGTTCCAAATGGTCAACCACAGTAGTCAACCAATGGTCGACCAGCCTGGGTTCGAGTCAAAATGGTCAACCTTTAGTTAGCCATTGTGCACACTCGAACTTGCTCCAAGTGGGAGTACTGGTTTTTGACAAAGGCGTCCAGCGCCTTAAACGCGTAAACACCCACACGTTATGTGCAATACGGTTTCTAAGTATCAGACTTTGAGTTTTATCGCGGACTCATCGCAGAAGTATTAGTTTTATGCCTGACGTTTTTACTATAAATTTCCACAGTTTCTTCGATTTGTTGATGTCACACGTCAGTCTATTACCTTAAAGACGCTGGACACTATTGGTATGTGTCAAAGAACAGTCTTCTCACTTGGTGTATCTCAACATATGCATAAAATAACAAACCTGTGAAAATTTGAGCTCAATTGGTCGTCGAAGTTGCGAGATAACTATGAAAGAAAAAACACCCTCGTCACACGAAGTTGTGTGCTTTCAAAATGTTTGATTTCGGGACCTCAAAATCTTATTCTAATAAATTACTTCTTTCTCGAAAAGACTTCAGAGGGAGCCGTTTCTCACAATGTTTTATGTTATCAACAGCTCTCCTTTGCTTGTTTAAAATCAGTTTTTATCCTAACAACTATTTTTGAATAATTACCAATAGTGTCCGGTGTCTTTAAAACTTTGTACCGAATTTCTGGTCATGAAACCAATGATGCCTCATTAGTGAACTTGATCACTGTGGCTCGCAACCCTGAGGAAACCTGTCGCCCCCCCCCCCCCCCCCCCTTCCCGACATTACGTGCATTACCAATACTGGTACACGGGACCTGCAACTTAATGTCCCATCTTAAGGACGCAGCAAGTAATGGTAAAGTGTTATGCTGAAGGACACAAGTGTCACAACAGGGACTCGAACCCACACTCTGATCAGAAACACCAGAGCTTGATTGAGTGTGGTGGCCTTAACCGTTTGGTCATTATTTCTTTTTATATTCGTGGCCAACGGCCAAATTACAGTAAAAATTGCAATTCATAAAAATAATGTTTACATACAAAAAATAGTTACATATAAAAATTTAAAGCAAGCTTAAAAAAATATACATATATATATCGCCATTTTAATAATGATCCTGGAATGAAATTAAATTACTTCTGTACTCTACTAAAGGCCATATTTTTAAGCTTTAATTATTCGTATATCACTTAAACAGACGTGGGAAAAGTCGCTGATCTGTTAAAACAAATCAAAAATGTAAACAATCGTATAATCCTACAGACAATTAAATGTCTGTCTCGCGCGGGCAGCGATCATTTATCCTTTATGGTTTAAATAACATATGAAAGCTGTTCCACATGTTCTCATCATTAGCAATGCACATTATTTAACAACAATGAGGGGGAAATCATATCAGCATAACAAACCATTTACATCTTAACGCGTTGATGATAAAATTGCATAAATATCTTAAAGCCATTATACACATTCTGTAAACAGTATTGTCCAAGTCCCACACTTCGTGTATCACAACTTATATATAAAATAACAATCCTGTGGAAATTTAGGCTCAATCGGACATCGGAAACGGGAGAAAATAACGGGAAAACCCACTCCTGTTTTCGCGCGTTTCGCCGTGTCATGACATGTGTTTATAACAAATCCGTAATTTTCGTTAACGAGAATTTATATTGTTTTACCGTTTTCTCAAAAAGTAAAGCATTTCATGGACTAATATTTCAAGAGAAGTCTTTCACCATTACCTTCTGTAAACCCTGTAAATTATTTGTAAATCTGTGAACTTTTTTTTTTTTTTCTGTACCGAAAGGGTCCAATGGCTTTAAAAGAGAAAAGTGACGGGCAATAGAGTATGAATCATAAAAAAAATTATTTCTTTGTGTCTCCAAACCTTACACTGCATCAACTAAGATGTTAAAGACAGTGGACACTATTGGTAATTGTCAAAGACTAGTCTTCACAGTTGGTGTATCTCAACATAATGCATAAAATAACAAACCTGTGAAAATTTGAGCTCAATCGGTCGTCGAAGTTGCGAGATTAATGAAAGAAAAAAACACCCTCGTCGCACGAAGTTGTGTGCTTTCAGATGCTTGATTTCGAGACCTCAAATTCTTAATCTGAGGTCTCGGAATCAAATTCGTGGAATTACTTATTTCTCGAAAACTACGTCACTTCAGAGGGAGCTGTTTCTCACAATGATTCATACCATCAACCTCTCCCCATTACTCGTAATCAAGAAAGGTTTAATGCTAATAATCATTTTAAGTAATTACCAATTGTGTACACTGCCTTTAAACTGAAGTATTAGTCACACCATAGCAGTACTGCACCATAGGGTGTTCAAAACAGTATAGTAGTAGAACTATGTGTATACCACAAAAAAATAGATCAAGTGAGCATCAACCAGACGACATGGAAAGAGATTTTTGGGGTTGTTAGTTTTATATAGACCATACTTTTCCACGTAATATTGCCGTATATAGGCTTATAAACCATAAGGCACAGGAACCAGCGCTGCAGCGATTCGCCGGCCGGCAGAGTTTACTGTTAGATTTGGGGTTTCGGGGTTTTGTAGACCACACTTTTACCTGCCCATGCTTATTGGCGTGTAGGCCTACATGTAGGCCTAAAAAACATAAATCCATAAAGGCACAGGAACCAGCGATTCACCTGCGGAGTACCAGTGAGATTTTGGGGCTTGGGTTTTTATAGATCATACTTTTAGTTATACCAGTCCACTGGTGTGTTCATGTACATGTATAGGCCTAATACAATAGACCATAAGGCCAAGGCACATGAGTTAGGAACCAGCGATTTGCCGGCAGAGTACCAGTGAGACAGTTGGTTTACACGAAGCCCTTGAGGTCTTTCTGAGTTAGATGGGTAGGCTCCATCCCACTAATCGATTCTTTCTATAAGGGTTACATGGCCATCGGGTTATAAGACTGTGTTTGGTATCGATTGAACTGTAAGAGTGGATTGGGGATGCGTAATGGACACCCACTGCCTTAGAGAATATTCAGTACAAGAAGAAAAAAACATATTATGGAGGGGAGTAAAATCTGCAGAGTGCAAGGAGCTAGCAGCATCATCTTAATCATCGCCATCGTCGTCGTCATCATCATCATCATCGTCTTACTGTGATTTCTCTACATGTATACCCTGTGTTATTCTTAACGGAACACCAACGCTTTAGTCCTATGTATTGTTATAAGTTGCGTCCCTTTAGAAGCTACTTAAAGATTCTCACAAGTGTTGTATTAGTTAGTGTGTCACAAGTTGAGTAATTATAAATAGTATCCAGCGCCTTTAATTTAAGACATTCAACAGGTTTTTCTTTAAATATATTTGTTTGTCTTGTATATATGATCTCTATACAACACAAACTGGAATCGGTTTGCCTTAAACCATTCCTCCATTCTTGAACTAGTCATCAGACATTTTGAAGACTCAAATCTGTCAAATCATCGGTACAAATGGGGTCCCACGGAAAGGGTACCATGGAAGTGTGTTTCCCCATACGGGAAGACTACTCCCCCAGTTTCTCCCCTGTTTAAGTTACACCATTCACAAGGTTATCCGGTAGTTGTGATTAAACTAGATCAACCCATGACACTGTGTACATATATCACTACCGTTCCCCGTTGAACTCATATAAAATTCAACCAAGGGTTAAGATTTGATCTGCTCGATTATAGCGCATGAAAAGCGTTGCTTTAACTGTAAAGAAATTATCCTGACTGTATCAAGCTAGTCAAAACGTTGAGACCAATTAAGAACTCAGTCCGCGGTATTGAAGTTATTAAATATTAACGATCACACAAGCTAAAGTAGTTGTCCCAGCCGATTGTTCTACCTTCATGGTGGCGTTGTCAAAAGCAGAACAGTTCTTGTTAGAACTGAGAAATCTCCCGAACTCCGAAAATCTACTCCGTAGTAGAATACAAGGCAAGACAAGTTATCAAAAGAACATAAAGCTACCTGGCAAGTAGATACACACATGCTATTACCACAAACCAACTCATGTGCAAATAAATGACGAGCTGAAAACTGTGCTTGATGACTGGTTCCCACTTTGACCTATGCTAAGCATATATAGCTCCACGGTGAGCAGCATTAAGAAGCTATATCGCGTAAAATTGGATCTCATTTGGTTTGGATGGTTCCTTGCTTTTGCTGTAAAAGAAACAGTATACATATTGACAAAATTAAATAGTAAATTTTGCACTATAAATACAATTTGTCTGTGGGGAGTGTAGTCGCCTATAACAGCATTGTCAGTGTATAACGGCGTAGCCTGCGTGCATAGGAGTAAATAAAAACACATCTACAGTCAATATTGCGTTTCTGCCTCTGTGCCAAATCAATAATATGGGGCGCTGTTGCGATCAGAGCCGTTTGGGCAATTGAAGAAAAAACACCATCATGGGTTTAGCTTCAAAATTAAACTCAATTGGTGCATGGCATTGGCTTATAATGTCTTTCTGATGATGCATCAATCTGAGATTTGGCACGCCAGTTTCGTGAACACCATTCTCATACATAAGGACGCAGAAACATTCAACCCAATTCAAACGTTCCACTAATTCTTCCTTTAAAATGGTTATCCAAGGCGGCCATTCTGTTTTCCATTCCATGCAATGACGTCATCATTGAGATGTACACAGGCAAGGCAGGTTCCTTAAACCCATACCGCGCACACGTGGAATCAGTCAAAGATAGCAGAAGCATACAGAGAGCAATGTTAAACCTGTTTCACTGATGGAAATGCCATTTAAACAGTCGGGTCCTTTACAGTTATCATCATTGTAAACCCACACCGTGAATAAGTGGAAGCAGACCAAGATGGCCGAAGCATTGCCAAAGCAATGTCAAACCTGTTCCAGATGGAAATGTGGTTTACACAGTCGGGTACCTTACATATATCATCATCGTAAACCCATACCGAGAACACGTGCAGGCAGACAAAATGTCAAACCTGCTCCAATTGATAAAAATGTGGTTTACATAGTTAGGTCCTTTACATTATATCATCATTGTAAACCCCGGTTGTGAACACACGGAAGCAGACAAGATGTCAAACCCGTTCCAATTGACGAAAATGTGATTTGCATAATTATAGTCGGGTGCCTTACGGGTATCATCATTGTAAATCCACACCGCGCACAGGTGGACACAGACCCAGAAGGCCGAAGCATTACGAGAGCAATGTCAATTCTGTTCCAATCTGATGAAATAATGAGAAAGATGAAAGCCGAACACGGTGTTTTGAAATGCATGACCGAGAAACGCCTTAAACGAACCGGGTCAGTGATTGAAGTGACGCCGAAGTGAAACAAATCGCCCCTGATGTTAAGCTTTTCACTCCCTAAGACCACGAACGGGGGATTTACGATGCGACGTCTCGAAGCTTAAGAACACATCCAAGGAATGGGGGGAAGTAATTGTAGAAAAGCCGGGGTGTGCTGGCAAAGTGGAAATATGGAGGTATTCTGTGGAAGAGGAAACCGGGGTATTTCAGAAAGCGGACACTTGCGGCAAGAGCTGGAGTAATTTGTGTGTTTAAAGACACTGGACACTATTTATTGGTAACTGTCAAAGACCAGTCTTCTCACTTGGTGCATCTCAACATATGCATAAAATAACTAACCTGTGAAAATTTGAGCTCAATTGGTCGTCGAAGTTGCGAGATAATAATGAAAGAAAAACACCCTTGTCACACGAAGTTGTGTGCTTTCAGATGCTTGATTTCGAGACCTCAAAATCTAATTCTGAGGTCTAGAAATGAAATTCGTGGGAAATTAGTTCTTTCTCGAAAATTACTTTACTTCAGAGGGAGCCGTTTCTAACAATGTTTTATACTATCAACCTCTCCCCATTACTCGTTACCAAGTAAGGTTTTATGCTAATAATTATTTTAAGTAATTACCAATAGTGTCCACTGCCTTTAATCCTTTTCTCCTCTTTTTGCTATACATGGATATGTTCATGTTTGTACTTGGATGTGTATGCCTCTGACGAAGTCCGTTTTTTTTTTCGAAAGCTATAAGCCATCTTCACGATACTCGTTTTATATGTTTATGTTTTTTTTATATGTTTATGTTTTTTTTATATGTTTATGTTTTTGTTTATATATATATATATATATAATAGACTCACTGCATAGTTTAATATTGACGATGTGTTTACAATAGAGCCACGGAGCCTGGACTTCCTGCAGTCACGATTTGTACACAGCCTAATGGACGAAAACATAAAATCTTATATTTTATGAAGCTTGCACTGTCTAATTCTTATCAACTTTTGGTATAATGAAAGGGGGCACCTCTCATAACTCTTGGATTTATGTGGAAATTATGACACAAGATGTCAACTTTCCCATATATGACCAGTGCAGTGTCTTGCCTGCCAGAATACACAAAGATTGTACAAGGTCACACTTATGTAAACAAAGTTCACGCGATCTATAATAGTATGTTTGTGTTTAGTATAGCTCCGTGTGATGTATATGACTTTCTATTATGTAATTGTTATCAGTCAAAAGTCTAAAGGAGAATTTAAAAAAAAACGAGTGGGCCGTTTTTTTTTTGAAAGAGCATAATAGAAAACGAGGAAGATCCATGAAAAAAACCTCCCCAACCATAAACGTTTTCTTGCACAACCGCCCGGGGCACTCAGTCTTTGCTTTTGGATTTTCTGAAATAAATTCGTCAAAAAAAAACCCTGACAGGATGTTTTTTCTTTTCCAATTATGGCGTTTCTCCCTGCAGCAGGTTATGACAGTTCCCCCCATCCACACAACTGAAGCGTCACGATTTCCAAGGCGGCCGTAAAAGCCTTTTATTCCACAAATTCTATATTGAAAAGACTCACTCTGCCTTCATTGATTTTGTAGGGTCAGGAGATAATAAAGCTATCGTTTGGAATTAGTTTTGCTTGTCATCTTTCCTCGTCTTCCCTGATGGATTTTGATCCTGTTGACTAGAAACAAGAAGAAGAAAAAATCTACTTGAAAAGGTCATCCCAGTTATCTCTTATGCATGATTTTAAACAAAAAATGCCATCAGTTACACACAACAGAACGGGAGCAATTCAAGTGCGAAAATCACCCTTTTACGTTACACCATTAAAACTTGTTTAAATTCCCGTTCACTGAGCCGGAATATTTTTTTTTCTGTCTCTTTAGCCGGAAAATGGAAACATGTCCTCTGCTTGGTTTGGTTCTCAAAGCTGGGGATTTCAGGCGCGGTGAAAATAAAGAAACGAATTGTGACGGGTAAAATGTAGAGTGAGCTTATAATATTGGAGGCCAGGCTGCAGATATTCCTACTGGCAGGTTTAGCACGTCAGCAGTCAGAGTCGATAGGAAGTTGTGCAGTCAATCGTACCGTATTTAATGATTCAAACGGTTCTCTTCACACAAATGTTCTCCCCCAGAATTGTATATCAGACCTGATTCTTCAATAAGGCAACAGGGCGATGGCCTCCGTGCCCCTGGTCATTGCATTGGTGCCATTGAATCAAGTGCCCAGTACAAATTTACAACTTCCTCATCCTATAGGGTTTAGGGTGCCTTTTTCCCCAAGGAGAAAATGCACTGGTGCCCTTGCCGGAAAAAAAGCATACAGGTCTGGTTTATAATAACATCCATACGTGTGTAGCTATATGAGTAGGAATCGAGGACCAAAAACAAAAGAGGACAATAGTGTACACGGCTCGGAAAAGGTCCACAGTTGTATGTAAGAGGAAACGACAATGGGAGCTGTTGCCCTAAAAAGTTTAGTATAAACAAATGAGGGCACAGTAGGAGGTTCACGGTTGCAGGCGTATGCACACTTGCCGGGTGTGTTCGGGCATGTCTATACTATTGATAACCGATGACTTAAAAAAAAAAAGGGATCCGGGAAAAAGTCACACCGGGTACAGTCCTCGGTAGATTTTGTGTACAAAACCAATGTCCAAACAATGGGAGAACAAAGAGAAGTCCTCGGTCTGCACCATAAACATGCCTGTGTGAGTTTGGAGGTGTAGTTCTGCATACATACGATGACCTTTTTATTCACACAATAAAAGCATAATTCCATCTATATTTCATGCCGTTAATGGTCCTCCCGTCTTTGTAACAAAGCCTATCATCGAAGTCATTTATAACCGGAGGTTATCAGGACAATGTCCCGGGCCGTGTTTCGCGTTGATACCCCCCCCCCCTTTCCATCCTTCCATCCCTACCCCCAAATGTCTCCAACAATCATTACGGCAAACAAATTGCCCCTAATGAGGGGAGCTGTGTATGGCTAATGTACGCCACTGTTAAACCCATACTTTGAACTCATTGTCTTCAATTAATCATTCGTCATGGCGACCTTTGAGCAGCGCTTTGGCTTTCATTGTCAGCCACCATTGAACCCAAAGCCATGAGGTACGGGTCCCAGGCAGACTTTTGGGGGAAAAAACACATAATTCTGTTTGTGAAGCCAAGGACTAGAAAGAGTAACATGTCTGTGAGTATACAGTGCTAACACACATCGGTGTATGGGTAAAAACCAAAATTAATATTCTTTATCCCCGATATCTCTTATAGACTCTAAAGAAGCGAAATATAACTACAGTACGAACTAGCAAATAACCCAATGGGAAGACAAAGAAGTTGGCATATGGTTTTTAGTTTTTAGATGTGGGAAGAAAAAAAAACAGAAAAAGCATCCCAGGGAAAATCCACGCAATTTTCGAAGTAATACCTCTGTTTGTTCTCCTTGCTGGCATTTTTCCAAAATGTTTTATACTTTCGAAAACTGTGGTGTAAGTTCTACCCTCCCCCCCCCCCAAAAAAAAAAAAAAAAAAAAATATTATGATAATAAATAATAATTGTAAGGCCAAATGTATACAAGTACCTTCCCTTTATTTGACAAAATTTGTGAACACATAAAATAAATTTTAAAATGTTATACTGGTGTCATGTTTAAAGGCACTGGACACTGTTGGTGATTGCACTTGGTAACGAGCAATGAAGATATGTTGATAGTATAAAACATTGTGAAAAGCGGCTCCCTCTGAAGCAGTTGCTCTGAAGTAACGTAGTTTTTGAGAAAGAGGTAATTTCTCACTGAAATATTAAAAGACTTCAGGCCTGAAGCCTTTTTATCAGACATCTGAAAGCTCACCATTCTGTGCAGCAATGGTGTTTTTTCTTTCATTAACCTCTTGCAACTTCGATGACCAATTGGGTCAAACTTTCACAGGTTTGTTATTTTATGCATGTGTTGGGATACACCAAGTGCGAATACTAGTCTTTAAAAATTACCAAAGGTGTGTAGCAGCCGATTTCACAAAAAGCTAGGATTAATCCTATTTCAAGTTAGGACGAGTAACCCGTCCTAACTTAGGATGGATTCAACGCGTCCTACGTATCTGAATATGGAACTTTACTCGTCCTTAGATTAATCCTAAGTTAGGAAGAGTTTGGTGAAATCGACGGCAGTACCTTTAAAACCAAAGTTCACCGATACCTGAACTCATCTATTCAGTCAGTTAAATTATACAAATCACCCCTTGTCGGTGACAGTAAGTCTAAACATTAATAATACCTGCTGACGTTTCGTAAACTGAACTGGCGTGTCACAATGCTTTAATTTATGGCGGCTACTTCATAAGTCGTTTAATCCAAACACACACAAAACGATAAGAGTCTAATTACTCTGCAAACACGGCAATTAAAAAGATAACAAAAATATACAAGATAAAGGAACCCTTTGACCGTAACAGGCAGATGAAATAGCATATTCGCATGGGCCATCAATTTCATATTGTTGTTTTTGTTTGATAGTTTTTACATGATACTCACGCAGTCAAAATTGTTTGAACGCCTGATACGTCACAGAGGCAACGAAGGCGAGTGCCTTCATGTCCACTGGGCCCTATTTACTAATGCTGCTTAAGCAGAAATTATTGTTTTAACCATTTTCTGCTAAGCAGAAATTAGCAGGATGTCAGTCACAAATTGTACATGTGACATGGTAGTTTGACTGGTGACCTTTTTCTGGTAAGCATAATTTTGTTGTGCTTACTTTGTTGTACTAAAGCAGCACATTAGTAAAACCCAAGTCATTGCCTTGGTGCCCTGGAGATGCTCTAGTAGAAGTTTACAATTTCCTCAAAGGGTGCCCTTTACTAAGTAGAAAATGACTTGGTGTCCTTTTGTCCGTTCATAACCGAAGCGCGCATGCCTGTGTTTGTGTGTATTCTTAGTTGTTTATATTCAATGCGGTATTTCACCCATGTGTATACAGTGTTGTATGAATGTGACACATGCATTGACGATAGTGTAAGTGGTTGACATGTTTACGCGTCCAGCGCATTTCAAAAATGACATTTTGCTGCCTTTAATTATTGGCGATTTTCTCTTCCGATCTTCGTCATGACCACCTCGCTAAATCGCTGAATCTTCGCTCAAACGTGTCCGTACTTGCACAGTTGGCATATTGACCAACGTTTAAAGCCAATTTTAATACAAATGTCGGTTTTTGTTAAATGGTCTATGTACTTTTTCCTAACAAAAAACATAGTGCCCACAGATTTACATTAAACTTATACAGTTTGAAGATTATGATAGTAGAAAGCTTCCCTTGAAATTTAACGTACTGAGGTGCTGTAGTTTTTGAGAAATGAGTAAAAGTAATAATTTTCGTCTCGGTTTTAGCATGTAAAAACGTATTAACCAGTTATGCTATGGTTTTGGTGTAATATCATAACTGGTTAAGGGGATTTTACATGCTAAAATAATTTTGGTCTCATGAGACCAAAATTATTTTGTGACTTGTTTTACTCATTTCTCAAAACTACACAACCTTGGTTAATATTTGAAGGGAAGCTTTCCACTATCATTATCTTAAACCCTGTAAGTTAGTGTAAATCTGTGGACATTTTTAAAAGGTACCCGAATCCTTTAAAAGGGGTTCTGAAAACTACACAACCTTGGTTAGTAATATTTGAAGGGAAGCTTTCCACTATCATTATCTTAAACCCTGTAAGTTAGTGTAAATCTGTGGACATTTTTAAAAAGTACCCGAATCCTTTAAAAGGGGTTCTGAAAACTACACAACCTTGGTTAGTAATATTTGAAGGGAAGCTTTCCACTATCATTATCTTAAACCCTGTAAGTTTAATGTAAATCTGTAGACATTTTGAAAAAGTACCAGAATCCTTTAAAAGGGGTCTGGGTACTTTTTGTACGACACAAAACACAAAAAGTCCCGCTGATTTACATGAAACCTCAACGGTTTAAAGATAGTAGAAAGCTTCCCTTTAAATATCACTTGCTGAGGTGCTGTAGTTTTTTGGTTTTTTTTAAATGAGTAAAGACAATTTTGCAAAAATTATTTTAGCATGTGCAACGGTTTAACGCAACTCCCCTGAAACACTTGCTCTGTTATTTTCACTTATTTTCTCAAAAACGTGACGGCTAAATGAAGCTGAAACTACAGGGAAATTATACTACATACATCTTCATTCACAGTGAGTAGGGATTCTTGCATGGCCAAAATACTTGATCTACAAAATATATCAAAACCCTTTCACAATGGTTCACAGTGTAGTGTGGGTGATTTTAAAATTCGATATTTTACTACATAGAACAAAATGTAGGTTGGGAAACCGACGCATGTGCTCTCTGTGAAACATTGTTTTTACACAAAGACTGCTGTTGTAAAGACCCAACACCGTTGGTGTTAGCAAGCACCTTTGGTGTTCTCCAGCCGCCCCCATCTCACAATTGCTATCCACATACACACAAAAACAAGTGTAACAAAACCATACAGTCTTGGGAGTGCAATCGACTGTGATGAACGATGAACAATGAACATGTAATCGGACAAAACGTGGGCCGCTGTCACTTTGCAAATTTCTCACTCGCCCAAATTTTCATGTTATCGCAACTTGGTGCTAATTAAATCATGCACGACTAGCCTTTTGTCGGTGAAGTTTTCCAATAAAAAGATCGTGGAGATAAGGTCGTATTCACCTGTCTTGTCCAGCAGGCTTACATACCACCATCTCAGTGCTAATATAAACTCAATCCAATTCTTTTATATTCTCCGAGAAGTAGGTCTATTTTGCCGTGGGTTGGTGGCCCCCTCCCGGCCGTCTGATCTTATCGATACACGGCCCAGTGTTGAGGGAGAGCACCGCTGTATGAACATCGAACAATTCCTCATTATTGTTGATATACAGCTATCGCCTTAATGTGACTCACGAGTCGCTGCTTATAATCAAATCGCTCTGAAGGTGCAGGTGTAACAGAATTACACAAAATGCAGTCTCTTTTTTGTTATTTGAGACCGGTTGTTATTTAATTTAGGAGCAATTGCTTTTCTTTCGTTTTTGTTCTTCCAGTGGTTGGTTCAACTGCAACAATGAAAAACTCGTTTCGGCCCTAAAGGACTCTTGAAGATGGGAATAAGACGTTTTCTAAATACGCGCATCTGTTATAAGCCCTCTACTTTCTTAATTCAATAAAGAATTAAAGCCTTAAAGGCGCTGGACACTTTTGATAATTACTCAAGATAATTGTTAGCTTCAAAACTTACTTGGTAACGAGCAATGGAGAGCAGCTAATAGTACATACATCATTCTGAGAAATGGCTCCTTCTTAAAGTAACGTAGTTTTTGAAAAAGAAGTTCATTTCTCACTCAAATATTAAAATACATGCCTGAAGCCTTTTCAGGCATCTGAACGCACATAAAATTGTGCAAAAGGGTGTTTTTCGTTCACTGTTCGTCTTGCAACTTCAATGACCAATTGAGTCCAAATTTTCACGGATTTGTTATTTTATGTTTAAGGTTGGGATACACATAAGGAGAATACTGGTCTTTGGCAATTACAAAAGGTGTCAAGTGCCTTTAAATGGAAGGTTGACTTTTGTAATTACTCCCAAAAAAAGTGTTGTTTTTTCTCTCATTAGTCATTAGTTTCTTTTGCAACTTCGATGACCAATTGAGCCCCTTTTGTCGGAGGTTTGTAATAATATGCATTTTGGTTGATGATACAACTCTTTGTCATTTACCAATCTCTGACAATAACATGATTTATGTGACTGAATAGCGTAATACGATGTTGACGAGAAAAAAAATGCTCGGCAGCTGTTTATGGTTTAATTGTACTTATTTATTTGATTTGTGTGAAAATTGCTGTCATTCAGTAAAACAGGCAGCATCTGTTACTTAAAGTCACTGTACTTGTTTGATAATTGTTAAAGATCCGTGTTCACACTTGGTGTATCCCATCATAACCATGACATAAAAATCCTGTGAAAATTTGGGCTCAATTGGTCATCGAAGTTGACAAAAATGATGAAAGAAAAAACACTCTTGTTGTACGAATTTGTGTGCTTTCAGATAGGAATAAAAGACTTCTAGCTAGAAGTCTTTAATGTTTTATGAGAAATGACCTCTTTCTCAAAAACTACGTTACTTTTGAGGGAGCCGTTTCTCACAATGTGTTATACTATCAACAGCTCTCCGATGCTCGTTACCAAGTCAGTTAATAAGTTGATATTTGTTTTGAGTAATTACCAAACGCTGTACCTTCCCTTTAAGCAGAGAGCAACATATGTGACAGAATCAACTTTGATCGCAGACAACAACATAGAGATGAGAGAGAGACAAGAGTCACGGATGAGAATATTAATGCAAGTAAAATTCAAAGAAATATTGCATAAATACATTTTGTTGACAATGATTTTTTGATTCATTTGCATAAACATCTGCAGCCAAGCATCCGGGCTGAACTTGGAATCATAAAACTAAACTGTTTAAGGCTATCCTCTTTGTCATTGTAATGTTATTGGTACGTTTTCGTGGTTTTGATAATGGCCTTCATGATAAAACACTCAGCTGGAAAAAATAAACCACAAAAAAATAACCAAACAAATTATGCCAGCTGGAAAACAATTTAAAACCTTTGGTTACAGGTGTCGGTTATGAAGTTCGTGTTTGTTGCCTTTTCCTTTGTTTTCTTTTTGTGTTTTGCATAGACCGTTTTTTATTTTTATGAAAGCAACGTAATTAAAACTTGTTAATTGCCACCAAGCTTAGTCGTCTGGGGCTGAAGATGAAATACAAATGTTGGTGCCGCATCAATGCCCATGAACAACTTGTTTGTTTAGGAATTAAAGGCAATGGACACCATTGGTAGTTACTTAAAATAATTGTTTGGTATAAAGACTTAAAGGCAGTGGACACTATTGGTAATTACTACAAATAATTATTATTATAAAACCTTTCTTGATTACGAGCAATGGGGCGAGGTTGGTGGTATAAAACCATGTGAGAAACGGCTCCCTCTGAAGTGCCATAGTTTTTGGGTAAGAAGTAATTTTCCACGAATTTGATCAACCATCTAAATGCACACAAATTCGTGTGACAATGGTTATTCTTCATTCATTATTCTCGCAAGTTTGATGACCGATTGAGCTCAAATTTTCACAGGTTTGTTGTTTTATGCATAATGTTGAGATACACTAACTGTGAAGGCTAGTCTTTGACAATTACCAATAGTGTCCGCTGCCTTTAAGTGGTAGCGAGCAATGGAGAGCTGTTGATAGTGTATCATTGTGAGAAACGACAGCCTCTGAAGAAACGTAGTTTTTGAGAAAGGGGTAAAAAACCTTCAAAAGGAACACAAATTTGTGCAACAAGGGTGTTTTTTTCTTTCATTATTCTCCTGCAACTTCGATAACAAATTGAGCTCAAATTTTCACAGGTTTGTTATTTGATGATTTTGTTGAGATACACCAAGTGAGAAGACTGGTCTTTGACAATTACCAATCCCGCCTTCCACTCGAACCCGTAAAACTAAAGATTTTAATGAATTTGTATAAATAAAGTTTTTAGACAGAGTCCAATTTCAAAGTAGCTAAGCACAACAAAAGTATTACCAGAATTAGGTTACCAGCCAAACTACTATGTCGCATGTACATTTTGTGACTGGTATCCTGCTCAGTTCTGCTTAGCAGACAATCGTTAACCAATTTTTTCCAGCGCCCAATTTCATAAGGCTAGCTGCTTAAAGGGTGTATGTACTTTTTGTAGGACAAAAAACACTATGTTCACAGATTTACACTAAACTTACACAGTTTGAAGACAATGATAGTAGAAAGCTTCCCTGAAAATATTACGTGCTGAGGTGCTGTAGTTTTGGGGAAATGAGTAAAACAATGTCATGAAAATAATTCTGGTCTCATGAGACCAAAATTATTTTAAGCATTTACAAACGTATTTTCATGACATTGTTTTACTAATTTCTCAAACACTACAGCACCTCAGTAAGTAATATTTGAAGGGAAGCTTTACACTATCATTATCTTCAAACCCTGAAGGTTTAATGTAAATCTGTGGACATTTTGTACTAAGTA
Source organism: Asterias amurensis (assembly GCF_032118995.1). Classification (NCBI taxonomy): domain Eukaryota; kingdom Metazoa; phylum Echinodermata; class Asteroidea; order Forcipulatida; family Asteriidae; genus Asterias; species Asterias amurensis. The sequence continues at coordinate 6,046,845 of NC_092668.1, read as the reverse complement.
CCTAAATCCTTTAAACATGAAATAACAATTTTCTGCAAAGCACAAAGCAACAGGATACAAGTCAGTCAAAAATGGGACATCGTAGTTTGATTGTTAACCTCATTCTGCTAAGCATGACTATGATGTGCTTAGCTGTTGTGCTTTAAGCAGCTCTGTGCAATGGGCCCCTGGTGTTGGCCTACTCATCAGGTATACTCACTGCGATGCAATCGCAATACAGCTGTTCAAAGCATGTCATAATCATACACATCCCACACCAGGGCCCAATTTCATAGAGCTGCTTAAGCACAAAATTCTGCTTAAGCAAAACAATCCATGCTTAGTAAAATCAGAATACCGGCCAAGACTCCACTCAATTGTTATGCTAAGTATAACAATAGCCAAATACAAGTCACAAGCAATGTATAAATGGCATGAATTTTGGCCAGTAACATGTGTAAAATAAGCAGCTCTATGAAATTGGCCCAAGAGCTTTGGCTTTACAATTAAGCATAAAATGCCATCAATATTTGTCTTGAACAACCAGAGTTACTAAACGTCTTTCCCGAACAGGTGTAATTTATCAAATGGTTTCCGTCTCTTTAAACTTCCCCTAAAATAGTACATTTTGAAACTGCAATGGGGTGTGTTTATTAATAGACGCGTCAACGTTCCGGGCGCCAATTAAATATACACCTTTTTCCTGTGAATTACATCGTCGGTTAAAAGAGGTATCAATGGCTCTGGGAAAAGGAGTTTTATTTTTAGTGTGCAATAATTGAAAACAGGTATACGGCAACGTATATCTCACCTGGCTGCTGTTGATGCTGTACTTATGATGGGTTATTCAGTGTGTGTTATTTAAAGGAACACGTTGCCTTGTATCGGTCGAGTTGGTCATTGAAGGCGTTTGAAGCCGTTTGTTAAAACATGCACATGGTTAGAAAAATGTTTTAAAGTAAAGTATAATAATCCACACAAGCATGCCTCGAAATTGCACGGTTTGTCCAGTGTCTTTAAATATAAATAACTATGCCCACCCCTCCCGACAATGACCCAAATAACTCCTCCCCTCCCCTAACCCAATTTCTCAAGGTGAAACTAATACTGTTTAAGGTGTCGCGTAAAGACGTGGACAAACTGCTTGACATAATCTTTCTTGTGACAGCTGGTTTGAATTACTCTCGTCTTAAGTCCTTCGAGAATAAGATGGTAACCTTCATTTGGCGATTCTAAATTATATTCGTCCACGTTCCATGGAAAATTCAAACTCTTTACCTTGCCATGAAAGAAAACATTTTGTTTACTATATTGCTCATTTGGCGATTCTAAATTATATTCGTCCCCGTTCCATGGAAAATTCAAACTCTTTACCTTGCCACAAAAGAAAACATTTTGTTTGCTTTATTCAAAAAGTGAAAATTACTTGACTGTTTCCAGTTAAAAAAGCACGAAAGTATTTGTTTTTTACCTTTCGTAATATTTTAGCCAGCAAGCAAAATGTACATGTTGTATGTTGTTCGAAACAATTATTCGCACGTGTATAGTATCCATGGTGTAGCCGAACATGTGCATAAAACAACAAACCCGTGGAAATTTGGGCTCATTTAAGTTGCAAGAGATTAATGAAAGAAAACCCCCGTGGAATTGCAAGAGAATAATGAAAGAAAAAACACACTTGCTGCACAAATTTGTGTGCTTTCAGATACCTAATAAAAGGCTTCAGGCCTGAGGTCTTTCATTATTTGAGTGAGAAATTACTTAAAAACTACGTTTATACTTCAGAGGGAGCTGTTTCTCACAATATTTTATACTACCAACAGTTCTACTGTATTTTCAACATGATCATGCATTTTTAAACATTTTATTTTCGCGGGGCTTTTAACGTCGTATATTAATAGACGTACAAGCAAACTCGTACTAACCAAAACCTCGTATAGGAAAAACGCGTAAAATAACGGGAGTCGACTGTATGTCGTTATATCAGGTTATGGGACTGGCAAAAGCACCTCTGTAACAGGAACGTCGTTATAACATGCTAGCAGAACGAGAAACACAAAGTAGATGGAGATTCTGTAGTTCAGAATATACTCTTTATGAAGCAGAACCTCTTTACAACGAGGGTTGACTGTATAGTATTTTTTTATTTATTATAGAAATACTAGATTGTGATCGTCATAATTTAGCCACGAGTACTTAAGAATGTACTCTTTATAAGCTTAAAGGCGCTGGAAACTATTGGTAATTACTCAAAATAATTATTAGCATAAATTCTTTATTGGTAACGAGTAAAGGGGAGAGGTTGGTAAAACATTGTGAGAAAAGGCTCTCGATGAATTTGATTTCGAGACCTCATGTTTAGAATTTGAGGTCTCGAAATCAAGCATCTGAAAGCACACAGCTTCGTGTAACAAGGGTGTGTTTTTTTTTCTTCTTTCATTATCATCTCGCAACTTCGACGACCTATTGAGGTCAAATTTTCACAGGTTTGTTATTTTGTGCATAATGTTGAGATACACCAACTGTGAAGGCTAGTTTTTGACAGTTTTTGACAGTTACCAATAGTGTCCAGTGTCTTTAACCTTTTTATAACATTGCTCTTTATGACAAGGGTTGCATGGTATTGCTTTAGATTGAAGTATGTTTTCAGACTAATGTATACTCGCAATAACATCTTTATAACGACGGTTGACTTTATACTATTTTATTATTGGCTGTTATTTTCCCGCTTCTTTCTGGATACTTCCCTTAATCCCTTTCCCCTCTTCTTTTCTATAAATGGATATGTATTTGTTTGTACTTGTTTTATGCCTCTAAAGAAGGTCCGGTTTGGATCGAAAGCTAAGGCCATCTACCCTATTCATTATTATTTATTTTTTTATATAGAAATACTAGATTGTGATCGTCTTAATTTGTAGTCACGAGGGCTTCAAAATGTACTCTTCTTAAAGCATATATTTAGAAGTACTTTCAGATTGTGAACGTCCTATAATGTATACTCGTAATAACCTCTTTATAACGACGGTTGAATTTATACTATTTTTATAATTATTATAGAAATACTAGATTGTGATCGTCTTAATTTATAGTCACGAGGACTTAAAAATGTACTCTTGTAATCGTCCTATAATGTATACTCGTAAAAACCTCTTTATAACGACGGTTGACTTTAAACTATTTTTTGAAGCACTGGATTGTGATCGTCATATTTAGTCACAAGAAGTGATAGACAGATAACCACTTTATCTCATGTTCCATCGTGCAACATTTATCTCGAACACCATTTATCAGAGTTTGGATCGGATGGTAGGCCTACAAACCGGGGCGGCTTCCATGCTCCAGATTTCTGGAGCAATTGAAGCAACATGCGTCACCACATTAAAGGTCTGGGACCCGTCTCGTATGTCTGTCTTACATCAAAGACTGCAGCTAGTCCATCTGACAGCCAGACCACAATTTAAAGGCAAAGTGATGTACGTTTTGGGAACCGTTCCATTGTTTTAATCCTATATACATTAAAGGCAGTGGACACTTTTGGTAATTACTCAAAATAATTATCATCATAAAACCTTTTTGATTACGAGTAATGGGGAGAGGTTGATAGTATAAAACATTGTGAGAAACAGCTCCCTCTGAAGTGACGTAGTTTTCGAGAAAGAAGTAATTTTCCACGAGTTTGATTTCGAGACCTTAAGTTTAGAACTTGAGGTCTCGAAATCAAGCATCAGAAAGCACACAACTTCGTGTGACAAGGGTGTTTTTTCTTTCATTGTTATCTCGCAGCTTCGACGACCGATTGAGCTCAAATTTTCACAGGTTTGTTATTTTACGCATATGTTGAGATACACCAACTGCGAAGACTAGTCTTTGACAATTACCAAAAGTGTCCACTGTCTTTAAAATGTAGATAATTTATGTACAATAAAACCTGGGCCTGTACTCATATACTTCGTTTTTGAAAGGGCACGGGCACCTATAGGCATGTTCTTATTGGTAAAGGACACCCAATGAGGAATCTACTAGAGCATTTCAAGGGCACCAAGGCATCGAGACAATCGCAATAATCTATTTTATTGCTACCTGTCCAAACCAACCAAGTTGAGATACCATTTAGTCCTAACTGGCCTCTATATTTGTGGAAATAGTCAAGCACAGATACCTTTTTTGGAATCGTATTTTCAAAAATACCCAAGTCAACATGTGCATCGTCACTAGATGGGATAGCTCCAACATGTTGTATCCTATCCCTATATGATCCACACTGTAGTACTATATAGTTATTTGATGTTACTAGCGACGTGTATGATGCCTACATAATTTATGCGTGCTGCAACTTTACACCGTGAAACAAGAATAACTGGCCTGTAGAAAAGGGCACCAAGGCATTTTCTCTATGGTAAAGGGCACCCCATGAGGAAGTAGTAAGTTCCTGCTGTAGCATTTCAAGGGCACCGAAGAAAGGAATGACCAGGGACATGGAGGCAATCGCCTTCGTTGCCTTCGTAATCAGGCCTGGGATAGCACCAAAATTTGTATCCGATCCCTATGTACTGTTGGCCTCTACTCTATAATTATTTGAATTTACTAGCGACGTGTAGGCCCATTATAGTAGGTTGCTGCAACTGCACAGTTGAACCGAAATAGCTCTATGCGTGCAGTGAACATACCCTGCAAAAGACTGGGGTATTAAATTTTACACCATGTGTGTTGCATACAATATTATATACAGAAATAGATCTATATTTTACGTCTAGGGTGTTAAAATAACACTTATTTCTGCCAAAACAACAACATGTGTACAAGGGTTTTATTTAAACACCCTTATGTAAATTTTGATTCTTTTTTAGATATCTCACTCTAAATGGGAATGATATATCAGTTATTCCAATTGTAATACAGGGACCAATCCGTTGTAAGATAATAAAAAAAATCCTTAGCATTTAACATTCAAATCTAAATAATATATTGTTAAACCTAAAAAGTGCATGTACAATCCTTTGGATTGGCTTTTATTAAGTCTCTCTAAGAGAGTGTATGTATCTACATGTTTATATGCGACAACACTCATGGTGTCTCATTTAAAGCCATTGGCACTTTCGGAACAGAAAAAAAATAAAAGTTCACAGATTTACAAATAATTTACAGAAGGTAATGGTGAAAGACTTCTCTTGAAATATTATTCCATGAAATGCTTTACTTTTTGAGAAAACATTAAAACAATTATCAATTCTCGATATCGAGAATTACGGATTTATTTTAAACACATGTCATGACACGGCGAAACGTGCGAAAACAAGGGTGGGTTTTCCCGTTATTTTCTCCTGACTCCGATGACCGATTGAACCTCAATTTTCACAGGTTTGTTATTTTATATATAAGTTGTGATACACGAAGTGTGGGCCTTTGGACAATACATTTGTCCAATGACACCCAGCTGTTGCAGTGTACTGTCCTTCAAGTACAACTCAATCGTTGGTTCCAATTGTGACTTTCTCATCTTGTTTTACCGCGGTTTAATAAACACGAACCCTGAAAATTGTTGGTTTCCTTCCCGTGTTTCAATCCGTCTCTATCGAGTTCTCCCTTATCCAATCCCATCACTAAAGTCATTTACACTTTACCCCTCCCGAAACCCCTTTCAATCAACCCTGTGCTCTCAACCCCTCCCAAAACCGCAAAAAAATATTCCCACAAACTGAAGTGAAGATTTTTTTTAAGGCAACATAAACCATTTTGTTTAAGAGAGGTTTGTGATAACACCATGTGAATATCTCTTTTGGGTAGTGTTATCATGGAGCAAACTAGTTTATTGCTCCATGGTGTTATTTTGTTTAGCAATGACATGTACATGCATATATCCCCTATATTTGCGAGTAAATCCATTCATGCAGGAAAAATCATCCCTAGCATAGGAATACACCATTTAGGAAGCGTTGCCGCAGAAACTGTTCTCAAATCCAAATTATAAATCTGAGGTCTCCAAATCAAACTCGTTGAAATTACTTCTTCCTCTATGTTATTTTCAGAGGGAGCCGTTTCTTGCAATGTTTTATATTACCAACAGCTCCCCATTACTTGTTACCAATTAAATATTTAATGCTCTTATTCTGAGAAATTAGAATTGTGTCCACTGCCTTTATGCACATTACTTCTAGGTAAATTCTTCTCAAAATGCTTCATATCGAAAGCTGGTGTAGGCTTCTAAAGCCCTTTGTATTTTTATTGCCATGAATTTTAAAAGTGATTACCAACCGTACGCCACTACCCCTTTAACACATATTTTTCTTGAAGTAGCCTTTACTTTTTGTTCAACCCCAGACTTGAGTCAAAATGTTCGCGCCAGCGTTTTTCTATGTTGCCATTATTTTTAAGTAAGAGTGATTACCCATATACCCCCACCACCCCTTTAACAAATAGTCTCTTGAAGTTGCTACCCTCAAATTGCTTTACCTCAGAATTGAGTCAAACACATGTGTGACGATCAGAACCCCCCCCCCCCCCCTATTTTTGGTAATTTCCATTCCTTACACCCATCCGCTAACCCGGGTCACACATGTATGTGTATCTTGGCGTATCTTGTCTTCAAAGGTAAGCTTGAAGGATGTGGGTACTTTTAGTGACATTGTTTTACTCATCTCAAAAACTACGTCATCACTATCTTCAGGCTGTATGTGTCTTACAAAAAGTACTCATACCCTTAAACAGCTTTATGAAAATGGCCCTTAGCAAAACAAGACGTCTATACGACATGCGCTTTACGCAATTAACAAATAAAGAAATGAGGAAACATTTTGCGTCATTTAACTTTTGTATTTTAATGGAAAACAACATGTACACACTCAACTCTGTACAACTTCACTGGGATTCACCATTTAGAAAACTCCAACTTAAAAAAAAAATGTGAAGTCGTAAGTGACTTCTGTTTTACAAACAAGTAGTTATCATAAATGGTTGATATGTAAACGTTGAATGAACTGTTTAATCATTATATTAACCAGGAAGTTCCTGCAAATGCCACCATAAATGAACGGGAATGAACAAAAAACAACAATTGATAATAAAAAAAGGATCATAAATAATTTACTGTTGGCCTGAATTTTTTTTAAATGGTGAGTAGTTACTGCGGTGTGTGTGTGGGGGGAAGCCATAAATCATCAAGTCACTACTAGCGAACCTTATCAATGCATCAGACAGCGTGCAATCTGTAACCGACTCGACAACCCAGCGTTGACGGACGAATTGCGGTAGGGCCCCCTCCATATAAAACCTACAAGAAAAATCCCCCCCAAAACGGGTAGCAAGACCCACGGAACTAAGCATCTTGCATGTTGAAAAGATGTGGGAAATTAGAAGTCTCATCGACGGAAAAGGGAAACCCATTCACTGAAGTAAACATGATTAGTGATGGGGACAACAGAGTGAATAATAGCGTTGACATATCCATGCCATTGGGTTTGTACTGATTACAAAATATTCATCGACTTTCAAGAGCGCCGGCTGGCCCCTCTCTGACTGTACACGGGAAATTTACTAATCACCGTTTAAGATAATACGTTAATGAAATGTGAACGAGTACAAGAAAACTTAAATTGAAGGAAATTCATGGTTTTGTTATACCTGATTTCTTTAATTTGAGAGAAACATCTCAACACCCGAGCGGGAAATCAGTTACATTTGTTTCACATGAAAATTTAAAAGAATAAACTTCATGTTGACTTTTTTGAGTTCTTTTATAAGAGAAACATGTATTACTTCTCCAACTCCCGATAGAAAGAAAATCGGTTCAGATGTTTAGCAATCCTTCAAACTTGCACTACCAGTAATGAATATTCAAATAATCAGAGGAAATTAAAAAACATTGTTTCAAAGGAGAAATATTTAGCAAGGTAGTGTTTTGGAAGTTCGTAAAGTTTTAACAATCATATTTCCGGACTGAATATTAATATAAGAAGAGTGATTCACAGTTGTTTAAAGATAGCTGCCCATCGGTTTATAGCAAGATTTGAAACTTTAACACATCCACCCTTTCAAATATTACTCTCTGAAAAAAATTACAAATAAACACTGTACAATAATTTTATGGTAAAAAATATATACACAAACTTGTATAGTAACTCTGAACTACCCGATAAACAATGCTAAATGTACTGTTAACCGTTTTTTAAAGATACAATTTCTGAGTTTTAAACGGCAACTTGCCTTCAGAGGCAGAATAGCACAAGTGTTTTTTTAGAGTTGGTTTATTGTCTTTAGAGTTTTACTTGGTGTTGTCACTAGTGAGGAAGTCCGGCAGTTGCGAATCTTGACTTGATGTCGTGAAGAGCGTACGGGGAGTAGTAAGCACCGGTCGGTAGACCAGGCAGGGCTGCGATTGGTGATGGACTCTTGGAGTACGGGTGGTACCTGATCGCACCGACTGGGCTGAGGGGGGATGGGAAGCCTGGTTTAGGTAGTCCGAATGTACCTGCAGCAGCAGCTGCAGCGGCAGCAGCTGCCGTTGGATATTGCATGTAGTAGGCGGACAACTGAGCACTTAGCGTCGCACTGAGGGCTGCCGATGTTGGGACCTCACTGTTGGTCATGGTGTGAGTACGCAAATGTTGGAGAAGTTCCTCACTGCTTGCGAATCTCTTCCCGCAACTTGTGGCACCCGATACCCAGTTACATACATGTCCGTGATCCTGGGATGTGGTGGTGGTTGGGTGTGGGTACAGGTACTGAGATGGGTGTGCGCTGGAGGGAACACTGCTCGGGAGGGGGTAGGGGGATATGCTACCCGGGAGGGGTAGGGCGATGGGGAAAGGTGTGTTCAGAGCGAAAGTGTCATGTCTGCATTGTGTACATCCGGAGTGAGATGCAGTCTGGTAGTGCTGGGCGCTCTGACAGTTCGTACAGTAGGGATCACGGCAAATGGGCATGAGGGTGGTACCACCATCGGCCGTCTTAACTCTGGCGTAAGCGGTGTAGGGCGAGGCCGTGGCTGCCAGGAGGGGGTTCACTTCGTGCTTGTGGGGAGAGTGAACGCTCATGGGGTCACGGGCCGCTACAGCAGGGTCGGGATAGTACGGCATGTGCCCTACAACTTGCGATGGACAACCACAATGACCGGCGTGTGAGGCGGGGAGAAGACCGTGCTTGTAATGTCCTGGATAGCTGGAATGATGTAGATGTGATGGGGCGACCTGAGCGGCTTGGACGGGGGCCGTGGGCTTAGAGTTCGTGAGGGTGTCTTTATGTCCACTTTCGCTGAGTGAGGAATGCCCCATCTCGGTGCTACCCGGGGTCGATCTTGGTGTTGTGGCCGGCTCTGACTTGGCCTTCAGCAGAGGCGAGTGGGGCGAGTTGATCAGGGGTGATTTCACCTCT